>NC_063180.1:16372884-16425762 GCF_023159225.1 Perognathus longimembris pacificus
AGCCCCCAGCCGGTGCTGATCTTTCTTCCTGTGTCTCTGCAGGCCAGTTCTACGTCATGATGACCCCCCAGGATGTGCTTCAGACAGGAACACAGAGAACAATTGCTCCCCGGACGCACCCCTACTCTCCGTATGTGCAGGCCTCTCCATCCTAGGAGGAGAGAGAGGATGCTGGGAGGGCCCCATATGGAGACGGGGGGAAAGGAGGGATTTGGGGCCTAGGAGCAGGTTAGCTCATAGCAAGCATAGGCTGAATTTCTTTATTTTTGGTGCCAGTTCTAGTTGAACTCAGGGTCTGGGTGCTGTCCCTGAGCTTCTCTGCTCAAGGCTAGTGCTCTACCAGTTGAGGCTCAGATCCACTTCTTGTTTTTCATGGTCAGTTGAGTCTTTCAGGCTTGTCTGAGCTGGCTTCGAACCATGATCCTTAGATCTCAGCCTCTTGAGTAGCTGGGATTATAGATGTGTGCCATTGGTGTCAGCCTGTATTTTTTTTTTTTAAACTGGGTTTTGCTTCTAAGGAGCCAGCTTAGAAATTGCCTGCTAATACGTGTGCTCACTCTGTCTGTCCGTCCATCTGTCCATCTCTCTGCTAGTTGTGGAGGTGAGGTTTTTTGCTCACGATTCATGTGCTACTGCTTGAGCCACAGCTCCACTTCTTGTTTCTTGGTTAACTAGTTTCTTGATTGATTAATTAATGGGCTTTATTTCGGAGGCTGCCTTCAAACTGAAACCCTCAGCTCTTAGCCTACAGAGTAGCTAAAATTGTAGGTGAGAGCCCGTGGCGCCATTTCTTTCAGCACCTGGGCTGCGTATGGGTGTATCTTGGCAACGTAATTGTCAAATCTGAGGCACTGGGTCTGAGTTAACACATAGTATGCATTTTTCCTGTTTCTTCTAGAAAAATTGATGGAACCAGAACGCCCCGGGATGAGAGGAGGAGAGCTCAGCACAATGAAGGTAAGGGCACAGCGGGTCTGGGCGCAGCCGCAGGGGTGGCCCAGGCCAGTGCCTGGCAGGCTGCAAGCGTCTGAGGGGCATGCCTTGCCAGGCTAGCAGTAGGAAGAGGCTGGCAGGTCGTGACTTCCATCTGGCCACTTGTCTTGTGTTGATGGCCAGCGTCTAACATGGCAGGCTTGGCCATCACACGTGGATTTCCTGTTCCTCTTGAAAAACTGGCTTGGTCTGGTTGTCCTGGACTGGCCTTCCGTGGGAGTGCCCTTGTGCCCATGTGCCCCACTCCAGTGCCAGCTGCCCCGCAGCCCTAGCTGCTGTGAAATGGGCAAAACCAGTGTGCCCCTCCCTTGCCCCTTCCCAGAACGCTGACATCCCACTCTGAGAGCTTCTGCCCCTGGTTTCCCCTCCGTGCCCTGTGCTGCCGTGGCCCTCAGGGCAGCCTGACACCCAAGTAGCCGGCCCTCAACAAATATTTACTAAGCCTGGTGGGGCGGCACAGGGCCTGGCCAGCTCTGTGGGCTGGAGCACCTGAGGCTCTGGGGAGGGACAGAAGGGGCTGAGGGGAGGCTGTGCACAGAACGCCAGTGTTGGTGGGTGGAGGGGGTATAGTGACTTGGGGGGCACTGGCTGGGGTCACGGGCTCCTGCCTTGGGAGGGGAAGCAGCAAGGTTCCTGCAGGCTTTGAATGGTAGGTCTGGCGCTAAAGGTGTAGGATGTGGGGTAGAGGGCCTGCTCTCCTGTTCTCAGCTGCTGTGCCTTCTGGCTTCCAGCTGTGACACACCTGTGCACCCCCCCTCCCCCTCTCCCCTCCGTGTGCCGATTCTGGGCTGTGGGCATGGCTGGGCACCTGGAGAGAGATGAGAGCTGGGTTGAAGGAATGATGGCTGAGGTTGGAGGCCTGATGGCTGTCTTTGAAGACCTCTTGAGGTCTTCAGGCAGAGGCTTGGCTGGGCCTGAAGGGCGGAAGGCTGAGCCCCAGGCCCAGAGTCCACTGAGGCCCTCCCTCGGCTGTTGGAAGGTGGGGCCTCTGGGAACAAGGAAGGGCCTGTCAGGTGAGGCCGAAGCGTCCCAGACTCCTCCAGGTCCCGGTTGGAATGTGGCCTGGCGTGACAGGAAGCCAGCTGAGGGTTTGTGTGCGGGCTCTGGGTTGACTCTCGTTTATTATTTCATTTTGTACCATTTCTGGGGCTTGAACTCTGGGCCTGGATGCTGCCCCTGAGTTTTTGTGCTCAAGGCCCGCATTTGAGCGCTTGAGCCAGAGTTCCACTTCTGGCTCTTTCGGTGTCTCCCAGACTTGCCTGCCTGGTCTGGCTTTGAGTCCAGATCCTGGGGTCTCAGCCTCCTGAGTGGCTGGGATGACAGACGGGAGCGCCTGCGCCCGGCTGGACAGTGGGCTGAGGGTGGGGGGGTGTGGATTGCGAGACTGAAGGCTAGGCAGGTTGGAGGTGACCAGGTGGGACCCTGGCCCGGGCAGGAGTGAAAGGCTGGGTGCTCTTCAGAGCTGCGGGATCCAAACCCGACGTTGAGGGTGGGTTGTTCTGAAGAGAAACGATGAGCTAGAGTTTGGTTGGCAGGTTGGGGGAGTCTGAGGACTTGGAGGGGCCTCCCTCCTCCTGTCTATGCCCAGATCCATCCCCCCTGGGCTCTCGGAGTGTTTTTCATCCAACAAACATCAGCTTCCTCCCAACCTTGGCCTCAGCCAAGCGTAGCTACAAGCGCAGGCCAGCTGACCTGCCAGCCACCTCTCCTGGTCCCCTGGCAGTCCCGCCTTCCCAGAGCGGCTCCATTAAACGTCACCCATGGCGACCCATTGCCAAATCCACTGGCTTCCTCTCCTGTCTGTGATCCAGGCATCTAACCTGGCTTGTTCCTCCATTTCAGGAATATTCTTAATGCCCCGCTCTGAGTCCCCTGCACTCCTGGCCCATCTGCAGGGGAGGGCCTCCCAGCTTTCCCCTGGACTCTTGCTGGCGGTCCAGGTGTCCAGGGCTCTCCTCTAGAAGTTTCTGAGGAGTCCAGAGTCAGAGGCACCTTGATCAAGGGCGTTCCCCAAGGCCTGGCCCCTCTTCCATGGGCAAGGCTGGTCCTCAGAAGCTGTGCCGCAGTAGGTAGAGGTTAGCCTCAGTTGGGCACCAGGGGCTCCCGCCAGCCATCCAAGGCTACTCAGGAGGCTGAGACCTGAGGATTGCGGTTCAGAGCCTGACTAGACAAGAAAGTCTGTGCGACTCTTATCTCCAGTAAACTACTAAGTTTAGTAAATGAATAAGAATCAGAAGAGTGATAGAGCATTAGCCTAGAAAAGCTTATAAGAATCAGAAGAGTGATAGAGCATTAGCCTAGAAAAGCTTAGGGATCTGAGGATCATGGTTCAAAAGCCAAGCGGGCAGGAAAAGTCCATGAGACTTATCTCCAACGAACCACCAAAAAGCCAGAAGTGGAGCTGTGGCTCAATAGGTAGAGCACCAGTTAGCCTTGAGCAAAAAACAAAACCTCAGGGAAAGTACCCAGGCCCCAAGTTCAAGCCCCAGGACCTCCCCTTCCCCCAAACAAAGTTGCCCTCCACTGTAGGAATGTGAGTCTGTGACTCTCATGGTCCCCCGGGTCCTAGTGATGTAGAAATCGTCTTTCTCCTCCATCTTCCTCTCGGACTACACGCTCCCCTTCGGAGCCTTGCACAGCTCCCATTCAGCTCATCCCAAACAGAGCTCCAGGCCCCTGGCCGGCCTCCCCTTTCCATGCAGCAGATGTAGCCCCCTGGCCAGCCTCCTCCTCCCCATGCTGCAGACATGGCCCCCTGTGCCCAGGCCCCCAGCCCAGCCCAGGCCTCTTTGGGGGCTGCCCTCTGGCTCTGGGAACTCCATTCTGTGTGCCTCTGGCATGGCACTCGGGAGCAGGACCCTGGTGAGCCCGGGTGTGTAGATCAGCCCACAGTGGCTGGGGCAGAATGTGGGCTGACCTGGGCCAGAGAGCCAGGTCTTTACAGGGGTGCCACACTCAATTGCCTCCCTATGAGAAGCTGCTTTTACTTTAGCTATTTTTTTTGGGGGGGGGGGCACTCCTGGGGCTTGGACTCAGGGCCTGAGCACTGTCCCTGGCTTCTTTTTGCTCAAGGCTAGCACTCTGCCACTTGAGCCACAGCGCCACTTCTGGCTGTTTTCTGTATATGTGGTGCTGGGGAATTGAACCCAGGGCTTCATGTATATGAGGCAAGCACTCCATGCTGGCTAGCACTCTTACCACTTGAGCCACAGCGCCACTTCCAGCTTTTTGGTGGTTCATTGGAGATAGAGAGTCTCGCAGACTTTCCTGCCTGGGCTGGCTTTGAACTGCGATCCTTAGATCTCAGCCTCCTGAGTAGCTAGGACAACAGGCATGAGCCACTAGTACCCAGCAGGTGTGTGTGTGTGTGTGTGTGTGTGTGTGTGTTGAGAGAGGGTCTCTGTGTGTAGTCCAGACCGCTCTTCAGCTCTCCATCTTCCCGCCTCTGCCTCCACAGTGCTAGAATGACACCTGTAGCTTCTACCCTGCACTGACGGAACTAACAGGCTGTGTCCCTGATACAGCGGTATCTTTTCTTATCACCTAGTTTGAACTGTTTTCTGGTTTTCCTTGTAATTGCTTTGACTCTTGGATTATTTGGGAGTGTGTTGCTTAATGTTCATGAAGTTTCTGGCTGCTTGTGTTCATTGTTGTCCTTGGGGTTCTGTTGTCAGAACGTGCTGTTCTCTGCTTGTGAATCTCTGAATGTGTTGTGAGTCACCTTGGTCTTGAGTGTGTGTCCTGTGGAGTGTGTGTTTGTGTGTGTGTGTGTGTGTGTGAGAGAGAGAGAGAGAGAGAGAGAGAGAGACTAAGAGACTATTGTGAGCAGACCTCTGTGTCAATCAGGCCACCTGACTGAATATTGAGATATCTCTCCTGGGTGTTTGTTTGTTTGCTTTTTGCCAGTCCTGGGGCTTGGACTCAGGGCCTAGCACTGTTCCTGGCTTCTTTTCTTCAATGCTACAGCACTCTACCTCTTGAGCCTCAGTGCCACTTCTGGCCTTTTCTATATATGTGGTGCTGAGGAATGGAACCTAGGCCTTCATGTGTGCAAGGCAAGCACTCTGCCACTAAGCCACATTCCCAGCCCCTCCTGGGTGGTTTTTATTGTTTTGCTTTTTATTAAATTTTGTTTTGTCTTTGTGTCTCTACTGGGGCTTGCACTCAGGGCCATCCCCCCTCATTTGGCTTTTTCCTCCCTGTTCAAGGCTGCTGCTCTACTACCTGAGCCGCACCTCCACTTCGGTCTCCCCCTGCCTGCTTTTGCTATCTGCTTCTTCTCTCCGCCACTGGTGACAAATCCACTGGTGGGTTTGCTGTTCCCCCGGTGCTGCCTGGTTGCATTGAGTGCTGTGCACAGCTGGGCCCTTCTAGGGGGTGGATGTGGCCTGCCCTGATCCTCCCGAGCTGCAGGTTGACCTCACAGGCCCAGCCACCGCAGCCCGCCAGGCGCCCAGCCCCAGCTGTTTCTGGGATGCTGTCACATCCTCTTCCTGGAAGGCAGCCCCAGCATTTCCTGGGCCTCCTCTGAAGATTCCCCTCCCCTCCTGTCACCACCCTGTCACCTCCCTGTCACTTGTGTCCTTGCTACCCTCCTGTTGCCATAGTGTCAGCATTGTCTGTGGTCCTCTGCTTCCCAGTGGTGCTGCAGGAGTGCACAGCAGAGCTGGGCTGCCCCGCCCCGGCCCCGGTGTGCAGCCACACCGCTTTTCAGAAGTAAATGTTACACACACACACACAACACCTTGTTGCTGATGGCTTGAAGTGAGGGGCACCCCGAGAGATGGCAAGGTCCAAGTCAGTGAAGGGGAGCCAACAGGATGACATGGCCCAACCCTAGCAGAGCCATTGGTGTTGGGCTCACGCGGGGGGGGGGGGGGCGGGGAGGGAGAGGGGAGCACCCCTCTGATACTCAGCCATAAGGACAGACCAGGAGCACACAGCAGGCTTATGCATGTGCCGTGAGGGTTCTTTGAAGGAATGGGGGGGTGGGTGCAGGGACAGGATAGGAGGAGGAAGTGTACCTAGCCAGGGTGCCCCTCCTCTAGTGCTCCCTCATCCTCAGTCTCAAGTGCCACCTGGTCATGGGCCCCCTTCCCACACTGCTCAGCAGGAGAATGGGGTGCCAGGCCCTCAAATGGGCCCCAGGTTCTTGGCCCAGGCCCATGGCATGCACAGAGGGATGGCATGTGCCCTGGCGTCAGAGACAGACAAACTCTTAAGCGTGGCCTTTGCTCTCCTTGGCCTAGCTAATCTTTTTTTTTTGGCCAGTCCTGGGGCTTGAACTACGAGCCAGAGCACTGTTCCTGAGCTTTTTGCTGAAGGCTAGCACTCTACCCATTGAGCCACAGCACCACTTCTGGTTTTTGCATAGGCTGGCTTTGAACTGTGATCCTCAGATCTCAGACTCTTGAGTAGCTAGCATTGCAGGCATGAGCCACCAGTACTGGGCTACTTCTGGACCTTCCTTACTCCCAAGAATATGAGCCCACTGCATCCAGATCTCTGTTAACTCAGGCCCAAAGATGCCAGTGCCGACCAGAAATGGCCTTATTTTAAATGTTGACCCAGATGCTTGTGAGCACACGAGGCAGGCCCGCGGCACACACCTGAAGGCCTAGCTTTTCCTTTCTGCCCTGGCAGTGGGGGCCAGGACTCAGCTGGGCAGCCTGTAGCCAGATCATGGTGTTGACCATCTGCCTGGCAAGGGGACCCGCCAGGCCAGGGTCCCTGTAGCCATGGGTGCTGCCATTTTCCCTGCAGTAGAGCGGAGGCGGAGGGACAAAATCAACAACTGGATCGTGCAACTTTCCAAAATCATTCCAGATTGTAACGCGGACAACAGTAAGACAGGAGCGGTGAGTGTCCCCGCTCCCTGGGGCCCGGAGCCCGCGGCGTCTGCCTTCCACCGCTGCCCTGGGGCGGGGCTGGTTGGGCAGCGCTGGCGCTGATGCTTTGCCCACCTCGTACCCCAGAGTAAAGGGGGGATCCTGTCGAAGGCCTGTGATTACATCCGGGAACTCCGGCAGACCAACCAGCGCATGCAGGAGACCTTCAAGGAGGCTGAGCGGCTGCAGGTGGACAATGAGCTTCTCCGACAGCAGGTGGGTGCCAGGCCTGGAGCCCGGCTAGGATGCCACCGGCCAGGCCCCCACCCCCGTCTCACGTGGCCCCCCCGTGTCACGTCTGCAGATCGAGGAGCTGAAGAACGAGAACGCTCTCCTCCGAGCCCAGCTACAGCAGCACAACCTGGAGCTGGTGGGCGAAAGCACCCGGCAGTGACACAGGGTGGACCCTCCGGTGCCCGCCGCCCTGGTGCCCGCGCGCCGCCGGCCTCGCTGCCCTCCCCAGCCCTTAGCACACAGAGGGGCAACGCCCCTCCCCCAGCTGCGATTTTTTTATAGTAGATTTTTAACAAACACGGGGAGACATACATGCATTTCTGTGGATACATTGCCCACCACCCTCCTCAACTTGGAAATGAGTCCCTGTCCGTCTGTCTGTCTCCCAGTCTGCACCAGGCGCCCCACCCCCCACCCCCCAGGAGACAGGCCCTGCCCTTCCCGCTGCCTCCTTGGTCTCAGAGGTCCTGAGACAGGGTGCTCATGGGAAGAAGGGAGCTTTGGGGGAGCCCTCTGGGCCCTGGGCCTATGCAGGGAGGCCTTGTCCCACCCACCTCTTGTTTCTGGGTTCCTGCTCCCCTCTGAGTGTGTGTGTGTGTGTGTGTGTGCGCGCGCGCGTATGTGTGTTTTAATCTTCTTTATGGAAAAGTGGACAAAAAATAGAGAGGTATTTAACTGCAATAAACTGGCCCCCTGTGGCCCCCGCCTTGTCTGTCTGTGTCTGGCCATCTCAGGGTGTGGGAAGGGGCCGGGCCCTGCCTCCCCCGTGCTACCAGATCCCCAGTCTGCTGTTTGGGTGGATGGGGAACTGGGGTGAGATGCAGGTCCAGGAGGCTAGGGCCCCCCATGTCAGCAGTTCCTCCCGGCATGGCTGGCTGCTGCCCTCCCCTCTGCAGCAGCCAATGAGGGGGCCCGGCCTTGAGCCCCCTGCCCTCCGGAGGGCAGGGGGCCAGGGAGCCCGGCTTGGCCCGGCAGCCTGTCGCCTTGCACCACGCCTCTGGCGCCTCTGCCGTGACCCCTGCCCCTGGCTGATGATGAAACCTGGCAGCAGGGCTGGGGTGCTGGCTGTCATTACTCCCCCCCGCCCCCCGCCCCCTAGGCCCAGGCGGCCCCTGGGTCTCAGCATGTGCCTCTGCTCACCTTGCTGAGCTCCTGGCTAGCCCTTCCCCTCCCCCAGTGGCTCCACCTGGCAGTCCTGGACCCCCATCTTTGTGACTCACTCCAGGGGCCCTTGGCAGGAAGCTGCCTGGGTCACCTCAGGCTCCAGTGAAAGTTGACTTAGGTGGCTGTGGCCATCTCAAGTTCAGGTTTGGGGTACACTGGGTCCCATGTACTGAGATGGTCCCCGTAAGCAGATAAGAGTGAAGGCAATACAATAGCGGCTGATGCTTTCTACGCCAGGCACTGTTGCTCACACCTGTAATCCTTATCAGGAGGCTGAGATCTGAGGATCATGGTTCAAACCCAGCCTGGGCAGCAAAGTATGAGACTTATCTCTAATTTACCCCCAAAAGGGTAGGAATGGAGGTGTAGCTGAACTAGTAGAGCACCATCTTTGAGCCAAAAAAGAGCTAGTAGGGCCAGTGTTCAAGCCCCAGTACCACCACACCTGCACACAAAATACCCAGTTGTGTATACGTCTGCCAACTCCTGTGGTATAAACACCCACCACTGCCAGCCTCAGGTGCCAGCATGAGGTGAGTGCCACAAGCCTGTCTGCTGAGCTAGCCCTCCCCTCCCCCACCCCTTATAGTGAGAATCAGAACAGCTTGATGACAAACATCATAGGCCGCAGTGTCACAGACCAGGGTCCTGGGGTCATTGGTGTGGAAGGCAGGCTGCACCAAGGGAGGTAGTGATGCCGGTGTGTAAAGTCATGTCACCAGATGCAGGCTGGGAGAATTCTTGTCAAAATAATGCTCCGAGGTCTGGCCCTTGGGGAGCCCGATGTTGCCCTGCCCTCCTGCCTCCCCTTCCCCCGGTTGCTCACAGGATAGCAGCTCCTCAGGGACCTGGGAACCCAGTCTCCTGACCAATGGGGTCCACCCCCCGCCCCCCCCCCCCAGTATTGCAGGCCCCTGAGGAGTGCGGGCGGCCATGAAATGACCTCAGAAGTGTGCCAAGGGAGCCAGCTGCCGGCTCACACCTGTCCTCACGGCTGCGGAGGCTGAGGTGGGAGGATCGTGGTTCAAAGTCAGCCAGAGCAGGAAGGTTCCCATGAGACTCCTGACCAATAAACCACCAGGAAACCGGTTCCCATGAGAATCCTGGCCAATAAACCACCAGGAAACAGGTTCCTTTGAGACTCCTGGCCAATAAACCACCAGGAAACAGAGCACAGCTGTGGCTCAACGTGGTAGAGCGCTAGCCTTAAGTAAAGCTCAGGGACAGCGCCCAGGTCCTGAGTTCAAGCCTCGTGACTGACCCAAAAAAAAAAGTGGGGTGAGGGTCACCAGGCCCTTCTACCGCAAGAAGGGGAATTTTCTAAACTAACAGGGTAACATGATGTTCAGGCAAAGGAGGCCTGCAGGTGTTTAGGTGCCGGCGGCCACCCGGCCCTGCCTCCGGACACACCCCCCGGGGGAACGAGGATGACACAATCCCCTGTCACCATTCCCGCTTATCTCTCCAGCCCTTTTGGCGCCACCACCTTCTTAGAAATGAGTCAGGGAGAAGGGGTGGGGGTTCAGATCCCCCCCTCCAGCCACTCACATAAAAGTCCACTAGCTGTACCCCGGACACCCAGAGCGCCCCGCAGACGCCCAGCAGCCCAGCCCAGCACGCAGACTGCCTGGACCATGGCCCTGCCTGCCCAGCTCCCGGCCGCCGGCCTCCTGCTGCTCCTCCTCACCGGCTGGGCCAGCAGCGCCGTCCTCCAGCCACAGGTGAGAGCCGTGGGGGGGGCCCCGGCCCTGCTGCGGTCCCCCCCCACCCCCAGCACAACCATTGAAAGACGGAGTGGCATAGGAGGGGGACCCTGCTGCAACGACACGGGTGTCACGGGGTGGGGGGTCACTCTGGGTCAGCCCCATGGCCAGTGGGGAGCGAAGAAGGAGAGAGTTTGCTCTCATATAGACGTGTACCCCGCAGAGAGCCGGAGCCTCACGCCTGGCCCTCTAGCTACTCAGAAAGCTCAGACCTAAGGATCATGGTTTCAAGTCAGGCTGGGACAGGAAAGTTTGTGAGTTTGTTTTTTTTTTTGTTTTGTTTTGCCATTCCTGAGGCTTGAACTCAGGACCTAGGCGCTGTCCCTGAGACTCTCTGTGCTCAAGGCTAGCGCTCCACCGCCTGAGCCACAGCGCCACTTCTGGTTTTTGGGGGGGGTTCATTGGCAATAAGGCTCTCACAGGGACTTTCCTGCCCGGCTGGCTTTGAACCTCGATCCTCAGATCTCAGCCTCCTGAGTAGCTAGGATGACAGGCGTGAGCCACTGGCGCTTGGCAACATTTTTAGGAAGAATTGGTTTTTTTTTGGGGGGGGGGCAGTGAAGGAATCAAGCTGATGAGGTCCTCTTGGGGAACCCCAGGGACTGAGGAGGGGGATGGAGGATGGGACCAGGCTGAGGGCTGTGGCCTCCTCCATCGTCATCTGTGTCCCTTCTGCCTTACAGACAGGAAAGCTCGCCGCCCTCCAGCCCTGGCACACAGCGGAAACCCAGACAGGCTCGCAGGTGAGAGCCATTCACCCCAGCTCCCTGAACTCCACACCTTCCTGCACAGACTTCCCCAGTGCCCCCCACCCCGCTCACCCCCTCTTATTTCTTCCAGCCCGTGACCCAGAGGCTGAGAAAGCGAGACACCCACTTTCCCATCTGTATCTTCTGCTGCAAGTGCTGCCAGATGAACTCAGACTGTGGCTTTTGCTGCAAAACATAGTGGGGTCCCTTCCCCACCTCCCCACCCCCCACTCCAGGCCTCAACCTCCCTTATTTATTCCTGTCACCCCCTTCCCAGTGGTCCTGGAATAAAACCGCTGTCTGTTATTTTCGAACACGAGTCACTGTTGTCCTTTCTCCCTGCCGAGCCAAGGCCAGGACCCAGAGCTGAACGTGTGTGCCCAGTTGCTGGACAATGGAATTTTCTAGAAAGATTCATAAAACAAACTTCTCTCATTGCTTTTTTGTGCTAGCCCTCAGGCTTGAACTCAGGATCGGGGTGCTGTCCTTGAGTTTTCTTTTGCTCAAGGCTGGTTTTTGAAAACTCGAGTCACAGCTTTGCTTCCAGCCTTTTGCTGGTTCATTGGAGATGAGAGTCTCATGTACTTTCCTGCCTGGGCTGACTTTGAACTGTGTATCCTCAGATCTCAGCCTCCTGAGTAGCTAGGATAACAGGCGTGAGCCACCAAACTTGGCCACGTTCTGTGTGTGTGTGTGTGTGTGTGTGTGTGTGTGTGTGTGTGTGTATGTTGGTCCTGTGGCTTAAACTCAGGGCCGCTTACTCTTATTTAGTTTTCTTGTTCACACCACTTGAGCCAAGCTTCCAGCCTGGTTTATTTTTGTTGTTGTTGGTTAATATATGGAGATGGAGTCAATCAAATTGGCTGGCTTTGAACTGTAATCTTTACAAATCCCAGCCTCCTGAGTAGCTTGGCTCACAGTCTGAGGGTTGTTGTTGTCATTTTCTGCTGGTCCTAGGACTAGAACTCAGGACTTAGACACTGTCCCTGAGCTCCAGGCTAGTGCTTTACCACTTTGAGCTACAGCATTAGTTCTGGCTTTTTGGTCACTAATTGGAGACAAGAATCTTGTAGACTTTCTAGCCGGGACTGGCTTCGAACTGTGATCCTCCAGATCACAGCTCCTTGAGTGCCTAGGATGACAGGTGTGAGCTATTAGCTGCTGCTGGCTTCCCCTGGGCTCCAAACCCCTCTGTGTGTGATGTTTCATGTTCTTGTGAAGCCCGGGGTTCGAATCCCACCTGCTGTTCTGAGAAGCCATCAGCTCCACAGGCAGGCAGGCGGGCTGAGTCTGGTTCCTCAGCCCCCCTCGCCCAGCTCCTCTCTCACCCTCACCGGAGCCCTCTGCCGTCACTCAGGGCCCCCCTCCATCGCGGGGCTGGCTGTGGGCCCCCGCCTTCAGTTCCCATTCAGAAAGCACATGTCCCCCCCTGCCTCCCCCATTGCTTCTGACAGCTAGTCAGATGGGACACTAGAGCACAGAGCGCCCCACAATCTCAGTGTTCACCCCCAAAACCCAGGCACCAGGCCTCACTCTTCTCTGAGATCCATGGGGCTGTTGAAGCCCCACCCCACAGTCAATAGGCCATTGTGCCCCGACGGGAGGCACGGGCAGAGGCTGACCTCATGAGGCCGGTGGGGGGTGGGTGGGCAGGCCCCCCCCACCCCCGCCCCATGCTGCCCAACTCCTCCTGCAAGGCCGGGGATTCCCTGCTCTCCCTGGGGACCAAGGACCCTCCCTTCCTCCCTCTCCCCTCTCCTTTCTTTCCTCCTTCCCTTCTCTCCTTCCTGCCCACCCTCCCCTGCTTGCCACTGCCCTGGCCTTGCCTGGCAGGGGGAGAGGGGCAGGAGGACAGTGGGGTTAGTTCTCTACCCCCACCACCTCCACCTGCCCACCTGCCCAGAACAGGAGCTGAAGTAGTGGCTGAACCTCTGGGGTACCCATAAAACCATAACAGGGTCACCCCCCTCCCCAGTCTGGACAGCCTTGTAGTAGCCCTGTTCTAGGACACAAGCTGCACCAGACAGACAGACAGGTTTTGCTGACACTCTGTCCTCTGAGAATGCTAGGCTAGGACAATAGCTTTGCCGAAGTGCTAACTGGCAAGTCTCAAAAATGCCAAGCCCAATGGAAGGAAAAGCCAGCACTTAAATAAAAAAGGTTGGGGCTAGGTCTCGGGGCTCCTGCCTGTCATCCCAGC
Source organism: Perognathus longimembris pacificus (assembly GCF_023159225.1). Classification (NCBI taxonomy): domain Eukaryota; kingdom Metazoa; phylum Chordata; class Mammalia; order Rodentia; family Heteromyidae; genus Perognathus; species Perognathus longimembris. The sequence continues at coordinate 16,385,876 of NC_063180.1, forward strand.
TACTCAGGAGGCTGAGATCTGGGGATCACAGTTCAAAGCCAGGCAGGGCAAGAAAGTCTGAGACTCTTCTCTCCAATGAACCAGCAAAAAGCCAGAAGGAGAGATGTGGCTCAAGCGGCAGAGTGCCAGCCTTGGGTAAAAGAGCTAAGCGAAGGCGCTTGAGTGCTGAGTTTGGGCCCTGGTACTGGCCCAGAAGGGGAGGGGGAGGGAAGAAAATGAACGGAGCAGGGACCAAACATGGTGGCTCACGCCTGCAAATCCTAGCTGCTCAGGAGACGGAAATCTGAGGATCGTGGTAAAAAGCCAGCCTGGGGAAGGAAAGTCTGTGAGACGCTTGCCTCCACTGAGCCACCAGAAAACTGGACATGGCGCTGTGGCTCAAAGTGGTAGAGCGCTAGCCATGAGCAAAAAGAAGCTCATGGACAGCGCCCAGGCCCTGAGTTCAAGACCCAGGACTGGAAAAAAAAAGAGAGAGAGAGAGAGAAAAAAAAAAGAAAAGATGAAAATAAAATTTAAAAGAAAAACAACAAAAGCAAAGAAAGGAACGGCAGGCAAGGCAGAGCTGCAGCCGGGGCCTCAGTGGTGGTGAAGTCGTCTGCTTTCCAGGAATGGAGTCCACGGTGCCCCAGGACATTGGAAGAATCCACCCAGCCTCCCACCCCCACCTCCCAAGCGAGGGACTGAAGAGAAGGAGGCACGCCAAGCCCTGGCCTGTGTGTGACTGGGGGTGGGGGGGTTGGGGGGGAGGCATCGTGCTCTGGAAGAGGCATTTGGTACTTAAGATCATTCTGGATGACAAGAAGACTATGGGGAGCTGGGCGCCAGTGGCGGCTACTCAAGAGGCTGAGATCTGGAGGATCGTGGTTCGAAGCCCGCAAGGGGCAGGAAAATCTGTGAGACTCTTCTCTCCAATGAACCGCCACCCAAGGAAGAAGAAAGAAAGGTGAACCGTGGCTGTAAAAAAAGAAAAGAAAAGAAGAAAAGCTCCGAGCCACCGGCCGTCCACGCAGGCCCTGCGTTCAAGACCCAGAACTGGCATAAAGACAAAACAGTGGCTTGTGTCTTCAATGTGGGACTGACAGATGCGCCTTCCTGTCCCCCTGGTCCCCCGAATTAGGGTGCCCATGAGGGCGGAGGGCGAAGGAGTGCAGCCAGCCGCCCGGTCCCCTCAGGAAGGGCCCGGCAGAGCCCGGGCGTCAGGCTGCCAGGCTGACAAGGGCCCTTTGTGCCCGTCCCGGGGCAGGGAGGAGCCGGGCCCTGGAGGCAGGCGGCCCCTGGCACCCAGGGGCAGGGAGGGGCGGCGAGCGAGGGGCCAGGGGCCACTGCAAGCCTGGCTGGCGGAGCAGAAGGTCAGAAGCCACCGCACCCCGTAAGTACTGCAGTGGGGTGGTGAGGGGCTGAGGTGCATGGGGGGCCTGGGGGTCCCCCTGAGGGGCTGACCGGGTGAGTTTGCCTAGGACCAGATGTCCTGAGCCCCGGTGAGCGGGCGCTGGGGGGCTCTTGGGGGAAGCCCTGGGGCTTTGGGAAGGGAGCACAGGAAGAGGGGTTCTGAGCCAGAGCTGCCCAGGGCTCCCAAGTTTGGGGCGTGTGAAGTGGGTAGAGCAGGGGAAGGAAGGGGCCTCAGGTGTGAGGCACCTGTATGCCATAATCCGGGAGGTGCTTGAGGGCCCTGGGCTGTAAATGGAATGTTCTAGAACCTGGTGCACAGCAGGGATGTGTGTATGTGTATGTGTGTGCAAACATCTGTGTGTCCTCCCTCCCTCCCTCCCTCCTCCTCCTCCTCCTCCTCCTCCTCCTTTTCTTTCTCTTCCTCCTCTTCCTCCTCTTCCTCCTCGTCCTCCTCCTCCTCCTCCTCTTCCTATCTTCTTCTTCTGCCAGTCCTAGGGCTTGAACTCAGGACCTGGATGCTGTCCCTGAGGTTTTTTTTTTTCTCCTCAAGACTGGCACTCTACCACTTGAGCCACAGCTCTACTTCTGGCTTTTTAAGTGATAGTTTTAGTGTTGATAAGAGTCCCATGGACTTTCCAGCCCCAGGCTGGCTTTGAACGGAGATCCTCCAGATCTCGGCCTCATGAGGCGCCACGGTGCCGGAGGCTTTGCTCACGGCCTTCGTAGATGTATGTGTTCTTACTTCGGGCCTCCTTCACAAGTGGAGTAAGCACAGCACGCCACCTGGACTCACACTTGCTGGCTGCGCTCTTGGAGGACCACAAACCAGGCACCACTAGGATTGTTTGGGTCCTTACCCCAATACCAGTTTTTGCCCCTTATGGGGGATAGATACCCATTCCATATGTGCATTGAATGTGTGGCCGATCCTTACTCGAGTCTACCTGTAGTACCTGCCAGGACTGTAGTTACTATTAGACGTGTGTGTGTATGTGTGTGCAAGGCACACAGGGCTCTGTGTACACTGCAGTGCCACTCCACGCATGCCCAAGCAAAGGCAGGACTGCCAGGCACCGTGTCACACGCCTGTCATCCTAGCTGCTCAGGAGGCTGAGATCCAGAGCATCGTGGTTCACTCTCCAATGAACCCCAAACAGCCAGAAGTGGAGCTGTGGCTCAAGTAGTAGAGCGCCAGCCTTGAGCAAAAAGGGAAAGGAAAAAACAAAAAGCTCGGAGACAGCGCCAAAGCCCTGAGTTTAAGCCCCAGGACTGGCATGCACGAATGCACACACACGCACACACACGCACACACACACACACACACACACACGCTGGCACCTTCCGGATCCCACGGGGGCCAGAGTGTGTCTGCCTGTCCGGGCCAGCGTGGCATTTGTCTGAGATGCAGCTGTGCCCGTGGGAAGTGGGGTGGCCTAGGCTGGGCTAGGTGGCCACTTGGAAACCCTGGGGTCAGCCCAAAGCAGCCCACAGAGTATCTGGGTGGCAGGGGGGTGGGGTTGCTCACCCCTGGACCTTCGTAGCCCCACTCCGTGAGGACCCCAGGGGTCCCAGCGCCCCGGGGGAGGGGAACAGGCCTCTTTTTGTGCCGGGCCCCAGGCTCCGGGGCGGGTGGGGATGGCAGGGGCCGGGCCGCAGGGTGGCAGAGGGCGGCAGGAATTCACACGGCATGTGGAGAATGCTGATGCTGTGAAACCCTGTCATTGATGGGGTCCCTGCCTTGCCACCCCCAGGCCTTCAGGGGTGACACATCTGCTCCCTCGCCCCATTCACCACTGCTCCTGGCCCCCCTCCACCGCAGCCCACGGCTGCCATTCCCCCCATCATCTCTTCCCCACGGCTCTCCCACGTGCCCTCCAGTTTGGAAGGAGCGGGTGATGGTTCTGTCATCCCCTGGCTTGGTGTGTGTGTGTGTGGGGGGGTCACGATCCCCACTGGGAAGCCAGCAAGCAGAGCCAATAGCAAAAGAGGGGGACAGTGAGAATGGAGCGCCCCCACACTCCGGCACCTGTCTGAACTCTTATTCCAGGTGAGCTGGCTGGTACCTTCTGGAGATCAGGGAATATTGTCAACTCAGGGAGAACGAGGTAAGGAGCTGGGGTACTACCATCCCCCCTTTTTCCTGGCTTTCCTTATTTCCCACGTTCCTGCTGCTGGCCCAGATCCCTCTTGTTCTTGATCCATCCAGGGACACAACGGTGTTCAAAATTAGAGTCAGCGTGTCATTACCAGAGACAGGACAGCTGGCTGCCTGAGAACTAAAGGCCAGCCAAACACCGCTGCTAGCTCATGTCTAGTTTCTCAGGAGGCCGAGATCTCGAGGATTGCGGTTCAAAGCCAGCCTAGGCAGGAAAGTCAGTGAGATTTATCTCCAATGAACCACCAGAAAACCGGAAGTGGTGCTGTGGCTCAAGTGGTAGAGCGCCAGCCTCAGGGATAGCACCCGGGCCCTGAGTTCAAGCCTCACCACCAGTCAAAGAAAGAATAAGTTAGTGAGATATCCTCACCCCATCTCAACCAACAAGCTGGGTGTGGTGATCATATCCCTAATCACAGCTATGCAGGAGGCTTAGGAGAATTGCATTGGTAGGCAGCCAGGATAAAGAAGGACAGGTTCCTCTCTGAAAAATAAACTAAGGCAGATAGGGCTGGGGGTTCAAGTGGTAGAGTGCCTGCCTTGCAAACACACAGCTCCGAGTTCAAACCCCAATACTGGAAGAAAGAAAAATCCAAAAAGTATATAAATGAGAGCAGCAGCTACTTCTGCACATCTTTGGCCTTTCCGAAGCTTTGTCACGTTCCACACCCCTCACCCATTCATTCTTCTTTTTCCCCAGCTCCGGCTCACTAGCTTGCTATCCAAAATGATATTCCTCACAACACTACCTTTATTCTGGATTATGATTTCAGGTAACAAACAAACCAAAAAAGAATGGGGAGATGGGGCTGCTGGGGGTCCTAATCTTATTTATTTATTTATTGGTCCTAAGATCCTCATGGCTGTTGATTGGCAGGGGATGGGGGAGGTTGGTCATTCTCATTGGGTGGGGGAGCTGTCACTCAGCCTGTGCGCCTCTGCCCCGCCCTCAGCCCCCATGGCCACTGATTGGCAGGGGACGGGAGCGGGAGGTTGGTCATTCTCATTGGGTGGGAGAGCTGTCACTCAGCCCCTGCGCCTCTGCCCCGCCCTCAGCCTCCCGGGGCGGCCACTGGAGCGCGTGGATGCCTGCGTCCATCTCAGCCTTCGAGGGCACCTGCGTCTCCATCCCGTGTCGCTTCGACTTCCCGGACGAGCTGCGGCCGGCCGTGGTGCACGGGGTCTGGTACTTCAACAGCCCCTACCCCAAGAACTACCCCCCAGTGGTCTTCAAGTCGCGCACGCAAGTGGTCCACGAGAGCTTCCAGGGGCGCAGCCGCCTGCTGGGGGACCTGGGCCTGCGGAACTGCACCCTGCTGCTCAGCACTCTCAGCCCGGAGCTGGGGGGCAAGTACTACTTCCGAGGGGACCTAGGGGGCTACAACCAGTACACCTTCTCGGAGCACAGCGTCCTGGACATCATCAGTGAGTCCCTGGGGCCCAGGCTGGCTTCGAACCGCGACCCTTAGATCTCGGCCTCCTGAGGATCTCGGATGACAGGCGCCAGCTCTCAGCGCCTGGAGAAATGTTTGCTTTAATTCTGGGAGCACATGCGGAGGGGTGACTGAAGGCCGGGATCAGGGGGTGGCTGGGGGGGGGGGGGTGTCTCCGCTTTTGCTGGGTGATGTTGAGCAAGTTAATTGACTTCCCTGGGCCTGGCTTTCCCTCGGTGGAAAGTGGAAACAGAACAACCGTAGCTACTCAGGAGGATGAGGTCGGAGGATAAAGACTGGAAACGAGCCCAAGTCGAAAAAGCCTTAGAGCCTCTTAGTTCCAGTTAACCAGCACAAAGCTGGACTGGAGGTATGGCTCAGGTGGTAGAGTGCCAGCTGTGCACAAGAGTGTGAAGCCCGGTAATGGCATGCACGGGCACACGAGTACACACACACATACACACACAAGAACAGAGTGTACAGCCTTGTGAGTGGATGGTTGTCAAGGGCTGCTGCCTGCGCCTGGCACCGGGCGCCCAGCTCTTGCTAGCAGACTTCAGGCCACCGCAACTGGCCATTCAGAATTTCCCACAGGAAACAAGATGGTGGGGTTTTCCGTTACTCTCCTAAGTCTTTATTAATGGCTGCCGTTTAACATAAATATACATGTGGATGCACGTATATACACATATGTATACATATATGTATATCAGCCTGGGCTGGGCATTTGCCTAGCGTGTGCAGTGCGAGGCCCTGGGTTCCATCCCCAGCTCTGCCTGAAGTTCAGTCTCAGGGAACAAGGTGCCTGGATCATGGTGTCAAGATGGGGTGACCCCCTAATACAATGCCGCCGTATCACCTTGTCTTTCTCTGCCCCACGCAGACACCCCCAACATCGTGGTGCCCCCCGAGGTGGTGGCCGGCAAGGAGGTGGAGGTCAGCTGCATGGTGCCGGATAACTGCCCTGAGCTGCGTCCGGAGCTGAGCTGGCTGGGCCACGAGGGCCTCGGGGAGCCCACCGTGCTGGGCCGACTGCGCGAGGACGAGGGCACCTGGGTGCAGGTGTCGCTGCTGCACTTCGTGCCCACCAGGGAGGCCAACGGGCACCGGCTGGGCTGCCAGGCCGCCTTCCCCAACACCACCCTGCAGTTTGAGGGCTATGCCAGCCTGGACGTCAAATGTGAGCCTGGGGGCGGGGCCGGGCCTGGGCTGGGCGTGGCAGGGGCGCGAGTGGGCGTGGCCATCAGAGTGGGCGGAGGGTGGAGCTAAGGACGTATAGGGGAGGTGACGGTGGGAGGGGGGGAGATGAAAGAGGGCGTGGTGGGCCAAGCGGGGGACTTAGGAGTGGGGCCCTGAGGGGTGAGGCTAAGATGGGAAGGGGAGGGGACAGACTTGTGACAGGTGGGCGGGGTGCAGTGGGCGTGGTTGGGGCTGGTTAAGCTCCGAGTGGGCGGTGCTTCTCCAAGGCTGGGGCTGGCCGGGGAGGAGCTAATCACAGATAGGGGCGAGGTCTGGGCGGGGCTAGATGAAGACCTGGGGAGGTCCACGGAGGGGGGGCGGGGCTGGGCGGAGCTGCAGACCCGGACTTGGACTTGGCTGGACCGAGCAGCGTCTTGGAGTGGGACCTAGAAGTGGTTGTGTGGGGCTAAATACGTAATGGGGCGGGGCTAGACGGGGAGGGGCGTGGTCATGTCATGAGGGGCGGGGCTTGGGGGCAAGTGTGAGCCTGGGCGGGGTGGGCGGGGTCTTGGCCGGGAGCGGGTGTGACAGCGTGTGAATGGGCGGGGCTTGCTGCAGGCTCAGGCCAGTCAGGACGGGACCAGGCAAGGACAAGGGCGTGGCTGCGGCGGTTAGGGCGGAGTCTGTGCAGGGGGGGCGGGACGGGGGGGTTCGGCGGTGGGCGGGGCTGGCCGCTGCATCCACCAATGGGATGACTGGCTCTTGCTCCCCGCCCCCGGCCTCAGACCCGCCGGTAATTGTGGAGATGAACTCCTCCGTGGAAGCCATCGAGGGCTCGCAGGTCAGCCTGCTCTGCGGGGCCGACAGCAACCCGCCGCCGCTGCTCACCTGGATGCGGGACGGCACCGTGCTCCGGGAGGCGGTGGCCGAGAGCCTGTACCTGGAGCTGGACGAGGTGACTCCGGGGGAGGACGGCATCTACGCCTGCCTGGCCGAGAACGCCTACGGACAGGACAACCGCACCGTGGAGCTCAGCGTCATGTGTGAGTCCGCGCCGCACGCAGCGCCACGGCGCCCCGGGACCAGCCAGGCGCAGGCTGGGGGGGGGGCACTCAGGAACCCCCCCACTCAGGGGCCCCGGGAGCAGCCAGGCGCAGGCTGGGGGGGGCACTCAGGAACACCCCCCCCCCACTCAGGGGCCCCGGGAGCAGCCAGGCGCAGGCCGGGGGGGCAATCAGGGACCCCCCCCCCCACTCAGGGACCCCTGGAACCAGCCAGGCACAGGTGGGGGGCCACTCAGGGACCTGGGGACCAGCCAGGCGCAGGCGGGGGGCCGCTCAGGGACCCCCCCCCCCCACTCAGGGACCCCCAGACCAGCCAGGAGGCCAGAATGGAGAGGAGGGTTCAGGCCCAGGTCTTGCTCCCTCTCTCCTTCCCTTCTTTCCTCCCTCCCTCCCACTCTCCCTCCCTCTCTCTTATCCTTCACACCTGGTTCATGCCCACTCAGCACTATTCTTACTGGGGCACAAGACTAGATGACCGTAGATTCATTTGGTGCCTGTGAGGTAATCAATTTTAGGTTTAATTTTTAAGCTCCACCACTGAGCTACTATCCCCAGCCCGAGGCTACAGCACACCCGGTCTGTGTTTTAAAATAAATGCTAGAGCTAGCCACACCAGGCTCTTAAACACTGGTCATCTTAGCTACTCAGGAGGCTGAGATTAGAGGACCAGAGTTCAAAGCCAGCCTGGGCCAGGAAAGTCTGCCAGATTCTTTTTTTTTTTTTAATTTTTTTTTGCCAGTCCTGGGCCTTGGACTCAGGGCCTGAGCACTGTCCCTGGCTTCTTTTTGCTCAAGGCTAGCACTCGGCCACTTGAGCCACAGCGCCACTTCTGGCTTTTTCTACATATGTGGTGCTGGGGAATCGAACCCAGGGCTTCATGTATACGAGGCGAACACTTTACCACTAGGCCGTATCCCCAGCCCTGCCAGATTCTTATCTCCAACAAACCAGCAAAAAGCCAGAAGTGGGGCTGGGGATATGGCCTAGTGGCAAGAGAGCTTGCCTCGTATACATGAGGCCCTGGGTTCGATTCCCCAGCACCACATATACAGAAAACGGCCAGAAGTGGCGCTGTGGCTCAAGTGGCAGAGTGCTAGCCTTGAGCAAAAGGAAGCCAGGGACAGTGCTCAGGCCCTGAGTCCGAGGCCCAGGACTGGCCAAAAAAAAAAAAAAAAGCCAGAAGTGGAAGTGTGGTTCAAGTGGTAGGAGACAAGCCTTGAGTGGAAAAAAAACAGCTAAGTATCAGCACTCACAAGGTGAATTCAAGACCCAGTGCCAGTGGGGGAGGGGGAGAGGAGTGAGTAGCACTGGGGGTTGAACTCGGGGCATCATGCGTGCTTTAGATTATTTTCCAGATAGGGTCTTAGTTTTTGCCTTCCTCTTGAATAGGGGGATTTCAGAATTCAGCCACCTAGCTAGGCTTGTTGTTTGAGTTGGGAATTTGGCTTTTGCCTAGGCAGGCCCCCTCCTATTTCTGCTGCTGAGGAGCTGGGATTACAGGCATACACTACCACACACTTGGCTCTTGAGTGGCTGTAGTTCTAATAAGAGGATTGAGGGACCCTCCTACCCCAGTCTCATCCAGCTTCATCGGGTATATGTGGACATTGGACAGGGGTGCTGCACGGCTCAGGTAGGCACCAGGAAGAAGCTGTTCATTCATTCATTCATTCATTCATCCATACACTCACTCATTCATCAATAGCTATGGAAGCAAAATGCCCAGGGCTGGGTAGGGCTCCTCAAGATAGCACAATCCACATTTACTCAGGACTTCCAGAATGTTTTAGGCGCATGTGCTTCTTTTATGCTCCCCTTGCCCACCTCTCCACCCCAAGCCTTCCTTCATTCTCATATTTCCAAACATGAAGGCTCTGATTCCCCTCCCTACCCTGTGGTTTTCTTACTTCTAGGTTGGAAATGCACTTTATTTATTCTACAGCATCCTATGTAGACCTTGTGTAATCTGTTGCTAGGAAGCTTCTTATCCAGTGAGGGATAATAGCTTGAGGTTGGCAGGTGTGTGTGTGTGTGTGTGTGTGTGTGTGTGTGTGTGTGTGTGTGTGTTGTGCACCAGTATTAGGGCTTAAACTCAGGGTCTGGGTGCTGTCTATTCACTTTTTCTTTGTTTTGTTTTTTTGCCCAACCTGGGGCATGGACTCAGGGCCTGAGCACTGTCCCTGGCTTCTTTTTGCTCAAGGCTAGCACTCTAGCTCTTGAGCTACAGCACCACTTCTAGCTTTTTCTATATATGTGGTGCTGAGGAATTGAACCCAGGGCTTCATGTATACGAGGTGAGCACTCTTGCCACTAGGCCATATTCCTAGCCCTGCACAGCTCCACTTTCTGACTTATTGGATTCCCAGCCCCGCACAGCTCCACTTTCTGACTTATTGGATTCTTTTTTTTTCTTTTTTTTTTTGCCAGTCTGCAGCTTGAACTCAGGGCCTGATCACTGTGCCTGAGCTTCTTTTGCTCAAGGCTAGCACTCTACCAGTTGAGTCACAGCGCTACTCTGGTACTTCTTGTACTGAGGAATGGGACTCAAGGCTTCATGCATCCTAGGCAAGCACTGTACCACTAAGCCACATTCCTAGCCCCCTTTTTTGGACTTTTATCTCCAATTTATCATAGAAAAAGCAGGAAGTGGAACTGTGGCTCAACTGGTAGAGTGCTAGCCTTAAGCAAAAGAAGCTCAGGCACAGTGCTCAGGCCCTGAGTTAAAGGCCCAGGACCAGCAACAACAACAGAAAGGAAGGAAGAAAGGAAAGACAGAGGGAGGGAAAAAGGAAGGAAGGAAGGAAGGAAGGAAGAAAGAAAGGAAGAAAGGAAGGAAGGAAAAAAAGAGTCTTACAGACTTTCCTGCCCAAGCTGGCTTTGAACCGTGATGCTCAGATCTCAGCCTCCTGAGTAGCTAGCAATTACAGGTGTGAGCCGCCAGGGGTCTCACTCATGGGATGGGAATTGTAGAAGCCCATTTTCCAGATAGGAGAAGTGAGCCCCAGGGATCCCCACGCAGGGGCCTGCACACAGACGGGAAGGGGTGAAGAGCTCCAGAATCCCCAAAAGACAAGCTGCCAGGCTTGGCATGGCCCCTTGTGTAGACAAAACCCGCCAGGGCTGGGGTTCCCCTGGGTCCCCCTGTGTGCTGGGTTTAGGGCGGGACTTGGTGGCCTGACCCCCTCCCCCAACCTCCCAGATGCCCCCTGGAAGCCGACGGTGAACGGGACGGTGGTGGCCGTGGAGGGGGAGACGGCCACCATCCTCTGCTCCACGCAGAGCAACCCCGACCCCATCCTCACCATCTTCAAGGAGAAGCAGATCTTGGCCACGGTCATCTATGAGAGCCAGCTGCAGCTGGAGCTGCCCGCGGTCAGTCCCGAGGACGATGGGGAGTACTGGTGTGTGGCCGAGAACCAGTATGGCCAGCGGGCCACCGCCTTCAACCTGTCCGTGGAGTGTGCGTACCTTCCCTTGCCTTCCCACTGACTCCCTGGCTGCGGACCCGTGGTTCCGAGGGAGAGTGAGGGGGTGCCACAGGGGCCTGGCCTCCCGGCCTGAGTCACCAGGAGATGGGGATGGGGTTGTCAGGGAAGCGGGGTCCTCAGCAAAAGACTCAAAATCCAGCCCGGCACCTTTGGCAAGTTGGCAAGTTATCTCCAATGAACCAGCAGAAGCTGGAAGTGGAGCTGTCACTCAGAAAGCTCTGGGACCACGCCCAGGCGCTGAGTTTAAGTTTCAGAACCACTACCACCACCACCAAAAGAATCTCACACACTTCCTTGCCCAGGCTGGCTTTGAACTGAGATGATCAGATCTCAGCCTCCCGAGTAGCTAGAATGACAGGCGTGCTACGGCGTTTAGTTCCCGTGCCCCCCCCCCCTTTTAGGCATGGGAATCCCATAGTCCTTTGCAAGTTTAGGACCCCTGGCTGTGGGTCTGCATCTGGAAGCTTCCACCTCTGTATCTGTAGAAGCTGAGAGGCCTCACCCAGCCACCAGATGGCAGAGCTGGCACGCACGCCAAAAATGTGCCGGGCCAGTCTCTTCTTGGTGCCCTGGTGTTTATCTAGCATCCTAGGCGGGTGGGTGGATGGGGTGGGGGGTGGGGTTCATGGCTCTCAGGGTCTGCCTACGAAACTACAACCGGCCAGGTGCTCACGGTGGCTCACGCCTGTCATCCCAGCTACTCAGGAGGCTGAGATGGGAGGATCGCCCTGCCAAGCCAGCTCTCAGTTTGAAAAAAAAAAATCTGTGAGACTTTTTTGTCTCTAAGTAACTAGCAAAAACAGCTGGCAAGCGGAGCAGGGGCTCAAGTGGTAGAGCACCAGCCTTGAATGAAAAGGTTCAGGGACAGCATCCAGGCCCCCAGTTCAAGCCTCAGCATCAGCGCAAAAGAAAATAGAAATAAAGGTGTAGGGACGGTGATTCAAGGCGGAGGTGGGTGTTGTGTGGTGTTGGGGGGAGGGGGGGAGGGTGGCGTCCGTGGCTGGCAGGTTGCGTGGGTCTGTGGATCATTCAATCAAGGAGCTCCGTGGCTTGGAGTCAGAGCAGTAGCAGGACACAGCCCTCCCTCCCCCATCACCCCCATCTTTGGGTCCCCCCACGCTTACCCCCATCCTCCAGGCCTCTCACGCTGCCCCCCCCCCCCCCCCGTTCTTGATGTGGCAGTCGCTCCCATGATCCTCCTGGAGTCCCACTGTGCTGCGGCCCGGGACACGGTGCAGTGCCTGTGCGTGGTGAAGTCCAACCCGGAGCCGTCCGTGGCCTTCGAGCTGCCGTCCCGCAACGTGACCGTGAACGAGACGGAGCGGGAGTTCGTGTACTCGGAGCGCAGCGGCCTCCTGCTCACCAGCATCCTCACCCTGCGGGGCCAGGCGCAGGCCCCGCCCCGCGTCATCTGCACCTCCAGAAACTTCTATGGCACGCAAAGCCTGGAGCTGCCGTTCCAGGGAGCCCGTGAGTGGAGGGGCTCAGGGGCGAAGAGGAGCCCCAGGAAGGAGGGGGTCCTTCTTAAATGCAGCCCTACCCTACCTCTAAAGCTGGTCACAAGCCTCTGGTTAAATAGCCAAAGATGCCTGGTGCAGGTGGTCCACGTCTGTCATCCTAGCTGCTCAGGAGGCTGAGATCGGAGGATCATGGTTCAAAGCCACCCCGGGGAAGGGAAGTCTGCAGGACTCTTAACTCCAGTGAACCATCAGAAAACCAAAAGTAGAGTTGTGACTCTGGCTCAAAGTGGTTGAGGGCTAGCCTTGAGCTAAAGAGCTCAGGGACTGTGAACCTTGGGCCTGGGCGCTGTCCCTGAGCTCTTTAGCTCAAGGCTGGCGCTCCACCACTTTGAGCCACAGCGCCACTTCCGGTTTTCTGGTGGTTCATTGGAGATCAGAGTCACTTGGACTTTCCTGCCGTGGCTGGCTTTGAACCACGATCCTCTGATCTCAGCCTCCTGAGTGGCTGGGATGGCAGGCGTGAGCCACATTCTGGCAGAGCCCGGCCGGCCTCGTGGGCCAGGCGCTGTCCCCGTCGGCAGATGCCCCGGGAGCCTTTGTGTCTTCTCTCTCCTCAGATCGGCTGATGTGGGCAAAGATCGGGCCCGTGGGCGCCGTGGTTGCCTTTGCCATCCTGATCGCCATCGTGTGCTACATCACCCAGACCCGCAGGAAGTGAGTGGAGATGAGGGACCGCGACAGGCCTGTGGAGAGAGGGCGGGGGACGAGGATTCCTGCCTCTGGTGCTCGCGGGACCTGCCACGGGCTGGCTGAGCACTTGCCATAGACCTACTTTGTCATCCTAGTTTGCAAAAAAAACCCCCACAAACCCCAAGCCCCCCAAAATGTTCCCTGCTCACCCCAGCCCGAGGCTCAGCGAGGGCGGGCAGGGACCGCAGCGGGGCGCCGGGAAGCTCACCATTCCAAGAGGGTCTCTGGGAGAACTGGGGGGTGGGGAGAAGATGACTTGGGAGTCACCAGGGGCTGCTGTGCCCTGCAGAAAGAACGTGACAGAGAGCCCCAGCTTCTCCACAGGGGACAACCCCCACGTCCTGTACAGCCCTGAGTTCCGCATCTCTGGGGCACCCGACAAATACGAGGTGAGGGCTGGGGTCATGTGACCACGCGTCCCCCGGGGAGCCCGGCGGGGGCGGAGGGTGGGGCGGGGGCATGGTGGAGGACTGGGTCAGCCCCGTTGACCCGGAGCGTCCGGCTCAGGCCGGGATTACAAGAGGGTGGTGCCTAGGGCGGCCTGAACTCTCGCAGCGGTCTGTCACTGAATTTCCTTCTCCAATAGTCCAAAGAGGTCTCTCCCTTGGAAAGTCACTGAGAGCCCCGAGGTAGGTCCCGGGCCTCAGGGTGCCCGTGTGTGAGTCCTTGTCAGCTCAGACGTCGTCTGACCCTGGGCGGCCCCCCCGCCCAGCAGCCCGGCCTCTGTCCACTCTGTGCTCTTTGTCCACTTTGCTGTTTGCCTTCTGTCTGTCGCCGCTGTCCCTGTGTGTCCATGTGGTGGGCCAGGGGGCGGGGGTGGAAAGCGACCTCCGGGACAAGCTCTCCCAGGGAGCAGGGAGAATTGAACCCAGGACCTGCAAGCTGAGATCCAACCACAGAGGACATGGAGAAGGGCATCCCGGGTGGCTGTGACCTCCTCAGCGAACAGGCTTCTGAAATGCATGGCAAATTGCAAGGGCAGGGCCCAGCCTAGCATCACCTACCTGTAGTCCCAGCTACCCCAGGGAGGTAGAGGTTAGGAAGACGGGGGCTAAAGGCAGCCCCCTCCCCCCACCCCCTGGGCAAAAGCACAAGAACGGATCTGAAAAGTAGTACAGAAGGGATGGGAGCGTGGCTCCAGCCGCAGAGCAGGTGCCTAGCAAGCTCAAGGCCCCGAGTTCAAACCCCAGTACCAGAACCCAAAGCACATTCCACCTCCCCCCAAAACTTTAAAGTCAGCTGTAGCAAAGATCCCAGAGTGGGTGCTCGCTCAGGACGGAAGGTGGGAAGGGGGTTTTGCTCATGGCCCCCCCCTCCACCTCTACCTGCACAGAGCCAGAGGCGCGTGGGCTCGGAGAAGAGGCTGCTGGGCCTTCGGGGTGAACCCCCAGAGCTGGACCTAAGCTACTCCCACTCAGAGCTGGGAAAACGACCCACGAAAGACAGCTACACCCTGACAGAGGAGCTGGCTGAGTACGCCGAGATCCGAGTCAAGTGACGAGGCCAGCGGGGCCGGCGGCCTCCCTTCCTCCTGAGTGCGTGCGAGTGTGTGTGTGTGTGTGTGTGCGCGCGTGTGCACGCAGGGAAGAGATGGGGTAGGAAGGGCCTGAGGCAGGGGACAGCACAGTCCTGGGGGCCCAGCCTCCCCTCTCCTTCCTTGCTGTCCCCCTGCCAGAACTCCCCCACTGTAGCACCCCTCAATCCTCCTCTAACCTTGTCTGTCTGAGGGGAGCTCTGTCCATCTGTGTTATTTATTGCTGCCCCTGCCTGGTTTTCTGCCCCCCCCCGCCCCCCCCCGCCCCCAGGACCTCCACACAAGGGACATGAAATAAATAAATGGCCTCCATGCCTGTCTAGATGTTGGTGGTTTCTTGTGTGTGTGTGTGTGTGTGTGTGTGTGTGTGTGGTGTGTGCTGGTTCTGGGGCTTGAACTCAGTGCCTGGGCGCTGTCTCTGAGCTCTTCAGCTCAAGGCATGCGCTCTACCACTTGAGCCACAGCGCCAATTCAGGTTTTCTGGTGACTCACTGGAGATAAGAGTCTCATGGACATTCCTGCCCAGGCTGGCTTGGAACCGTGATCCTCAGATCTCAGCCTCCTGAGTAGCTAGGATGACAGGCGTGAGCTGCTGACACAAGAAGGCCTTGAGCTTCGGCTGAGCCTGCCCTTCTCCCTGCCACCGCCAAGGGGTTCCACTCGCCACATAGAGGGGCTCCCCGAAGGGCCCCAGGATGCTGTGTGTAGGCCCAGCAGCTGGGAGGTGTGAGATGACTGAGGAGGGAGCCAGTCAGGGCAGGGGGTGCGGGAGTGGGGGCGGGGTGGGGTCTGGGGTGGGAGTGGGGGTCTGCCCCTGGAGCCCGGGATGGAACAGGAAGGAAGTTTCTTCCCAGGCTGCGGCGGCCTCGCCCTGCACACCTGGCCCACAGATCTGGCTCCTGCACGCCTGGCCTGGCGTGTGCTCACCCTGAGACTTCGCCCCAGGGGCTTGTCACTAAGCAGAATGTGGGTGCTGGTCCCGGCTCCCCGGTGTGAGGACTGTCCATACCTGGGCCTCCGAGAGACGCAGGAGAGGCGCAGTGTGCCGTCCATACCGCCATTTCATCCGGTCTATGGCAGGAGTGAAGGAAACCAGTCAGCCAGCCAGACTGGTGGTGGTGGTGGTGTGTGTGTGTGTGTACACACACATGTGAGTGCATGCACGCCTGTGCCAATACCGGGGCTTGAAATCACAGCCTCAGCCTCTTGATTGGCTTTTTCGGTTTCAAGGTTGGTGCTCTACCACTTGAGCCATGCTTCCACTTCTGGCTTTTGGCTGGCTTATGGGAGAAAAGAATCTCATAAGCTTTCCTGCCCAGGCTGGCTTTGAACCAACATCCTCAGAGCTCAGCCCCCCAAGTAGCTAGGATGCCCTGTGAGCCACGGACCCCCAGCAACTATATATATGGTTTTTTATTTTCCTTTTCAACTTGCTACTTTGAAATACTTATAGACACAGGCAATCCTAAAGCTAGAGCGGAGCCCATGTGCTTGGCACCCCGCACGGTTATTTTATGTAATTATAGCACAGAATCAAACCCAGGAACCGATGTTGATGTGGGCGCAGGCTGTGCGGTTTCGTCACGAGCGCGTATGTACAGCCGCAAGCCACGTAAAGCACCGTGTAATCCCTGAACCGGACGTCCCCACCACTCCCCCATCCCACCCCCACCCCAGCCACCTCCCCACCACCCGCCCCTGCGGCTTCCCACCACCAGAGCCCAGAGGGAAAACCTCCGGTGAACCAGCAAAAAGCCAGAAGCCGTGGAGCTGTGGCTCAAGTGGTGGGGCATCAGCCTTGAGTAAAGCAGCTCAGCGATGGCGACCAGGCCTGAGTTTAGGTACTGGACCCCCCCCCCCAACCCCAACAAATGTGCAGGGATCGTGATGGCTGTATCCTGTGGCCTCTGCCTTCTGCTGACTTTCTAAAGAAACACAAATCACCACTATCATCTATACCTACTTCAGGGCCTGGGCTCTGTCCCTGAGCTCTTTTGCTCAAGGCCAGAGCTCTACCGCTTTGAGTCACAGCGCCCCTTCCAGCTTTCGGCTGGTTCATTGGATAGAAGAGTCTCACAGACTTTCCTGCCCAGGCTGGCTTCAAACCAGGATCCTCAGATCTCAGCCTCTTCAGTAGCTAGGATGACAGAGGTGAGCTGCCAGCACCTGGCCTGAAGTTTCTCACTCCTGACTCTGCCTCAGTCCCCACTGGTGACAGTGTCTAAGAGCTTTCTCACAGGCTCCTCCCATGACTTGCAGGATTTGCATAGCTGGATGCTGATTGTTTTCAGTGTCTGAGAGCTTTCTCACAGGCTCCTCCCATGACTTGCAGGATTTGCATAGCTGGATGCTGATTGGTTTCTTGTATCCCAATCAGCAAGGAAACAAAGGACACCACAATTAATAAGCCAAATGATAGGAGTTTTTATTGTCTCCTCCACAGGCTGGTGGCTGCACAGGGGTAGGGGCTTCCCAAATTGTACATTATCGAGACAGCTGACAATTAGACTTTTAAAGACAAAAACCACATTCTTTTTGGCAAGCAATGTATAGGGCTTTTTTGTTTTGCAAAGCATATGCAAAAGGAAAACTGAGTATTAACAGTAAATTTAGCCTTTCTTCACAAACTACTGCACAGCTGGTACATTTTGAGGTTTTTTCTTTTTTTTTTTTTTGCAGAACCTGCTGAGCAGTCAACAATTCTGAGGTCAGGGTTCTTTTTCCTTGGGGAACAAAGTGGCATTACGTCTATCAGGCCTCAGGCCTACAGATTGCTTTTTAAGCAGCTACTGGGCTTTGAACTCAGGGCCTGTGCACTGTCCCCAAGCTCTTTTACTCAAGGCTAGCACTCTACCACTCGAGCCATAGATCCACTTCTGGCTTTTTGGTAGTTCTTGGGGATAGGAGTCTCATGGGAGCCGGGCACTGGTGGCTCACCCCTGTAATCCTAGCTACTCTGGAGGCTGAGAGCTGAGGATCCTGGTTTGAAGCCAGCCCAGGCAGGAAAGTCCTCTTGAGACTCTTACCTCCATTGATCCATCAGGAAACCGGAAGTAGTGCTGTGGCGCAAAGTGGTAGAGTGCCAGCCTTGAGCAAGAAGAGGCTCAGGGACAGCGCAGGCCCTGAGTTCAAGCCCCACCGCTAAAAAGAAAAATGTCTCATGGGCCTCCCTGCCTGAGACCGGCTTCAAACCATGATCCTCGGGTCTCAGCCTCCTGAGAAGCTGGGATTGCAGGTGTGAGTGCTGGTGCCCGGCTTGCTGACTCGCTCCTGCCCCCGAGGCCCGCAATGAGCTGGGAGAAGTGCTCAGGTTTCAATCTCGAGACTTTCACCGCCCTCGGAGCTTCATTCAGACAAGCTGCCCTCTTCACTCCAGAGCCCCAGAGCTTTGCGGCCACGGAGGGGCTGCCGGAGGGTCAGTGCCAGGCCTGGCTTCAGCTATTCCTGCTGCGAGGGATCGAGTCAGCCAACCTCCAAGGGATCAGTTTCTCCTCCAGCTCCAGGGCTGCTCTGGCTCTTAAGCATTTCCCGAGAGCTGGGAAAGTCTGAGAGACTGATCTCCAAGGAACTACCAGAAAGCTGGACGTGGGGCTGTAGAGCACTGGTCTTGAGCCAAAGGGCTCAGGGGCAGCACCCAGGCCCTGAGTTTAAGCCCCGCAACCAACCGAAAAAGCAAGCAAGCAAGAACTAGATCCCCCAACTCAGACCTGGCAGATGATGGCCAAGACTACCTTCCACCCCCTCCTGGGGGTCACCGTGTTTGTGGGGGGAGGGTCCCTGGTAGCCACAGGGAGGAAGGGGTGTGGCCGAGCAAGGGTGAAATCTGTCCCCAAGGCCCTGCTGTTCCCCTTTTTACCCTCAGACCCTGCTGGGAGCTGCGAGAGCAAAGCACGAGAGCAAAGGCGGGTGGCAAGTACGGGGTGCTTGGTTTTGTTTCTTGTGTGTGCTTGTTTTTGCTTTTTTTTTTTTCCATTCAACAAGCAAGGATGGGGTGGTCAGGATGGGGGGGAGTGCATCCCCTTCTCTCCCTCTGGTTTGAGGTACAATGGGTGGGTACCGGATGGTACCCAGATTCCCCCTCCCCCCCTCTCTCTTCTTTTTTGATGCCAGTCCTTGGGGTTTGAACTCCTGGCCTGGGCACCATCCCTGAGCTTTTGTGCTCAAGGCTGGTTGGTGTTCTACCACCTGAGCCACAGCTCCGCTTCCAGGGTTTGGCTAGTTAATTAGAGATGAGTCTCATGGGTTCCCCTGCCGGGGCTGGCTTTGACTCAGGATCCTCGGGGTCTCGGCCTCCTTCATGTCTAGGATGCCAGGCGTGAGCCACTGGCTCCCGGCTTTGTTCGACTCTTGAACTCAAGTGATGGAGAGCTTGAGGACTTTTTTGTGTGTGGCTGAAGCATGGTTTGCCCTGCTGCCCTGCAGCGCGGAGATGGCCTCTAATTGAGATAGAGGTGGTTCTTCGGCCCACCTGTCCCCCCCTCCCATTTCTGCTTTTAGCGATGGACTAGCCCCCTACCCCCCCCCCCATTGTCCCTGCCCCAGGCTGGCCCTCAGACTGCGCGGGTCCGGGGCCACGCAGCCAGAGCGCAGGCTGCTCCTGAGGTCCAAGGCGTGGGACCTGGCGGGGACCGCGGACACCGGAGACACACTTCACTCAAGAGGGCACATCCTGCCTGCTCCCCCGGGGCTCACCGCCCCCCACTGCAGAGAGTTCAGTTTCACTCTGTAAATTTAGCTGCATGTAAAAGAGTGACTCACACCTGTCATGGTAGCCACTCAGGAGGTCGAGATCTTTAGGATCGCTGTTCAAAGCCAGCCTGGGTAGCAAAGTCTGTGAGGCTGGTTTTTTTTTTTTTTTTTGGCCAGTCCTGGGCCTTGGACTCAGGGCCTGAGCACTGTCCCTGGCTTCTTTTTGCTCAGGGCTAGCACTCTGCCACTTGAGCCACAGCGCCACTTCTGGCTTAAATGTGGTGCTGAGGAATCAAACCCAGGGCTCCATGTATGCAAGGCGAGCACTCTTGCCACTAGGCCACATTCCCAGCCCATCTGTGAGACTCCAATGAACCAGCAAAAGAGCCGAAAGTAGAGCTGTGGTTCAAGTGGTAGGATACTAATGAGCCTTGAGCCAGAGCAAAAAGGCTCAGGGACAGTGCCCAGACCCTGAGTTTAAGCTCCAGGACCAGCACACACATGCGCGTGTATACACACACACCCATGCGTGTACCCACATGTACATGAAGTGTGGAATGGTAGAAGGCAACCTTACTAACACAGACCAAGAGACACCAGGATAGGTCTGCAAAACTGCAATCCCCCCTCCCCCCAGCTCAAAGCTATATTCTATTAACCAGCAGTGTGTATGTGGCATGTATGTGTGTGTACACGCACGTGTGTGTTTCTGCTAGGGCTTGAACTCAGGACCTCACTCTCTCTGGGCTGTTTTTTTTTTTTTTTTTCCTGGTCCTGGGGCTTGAACTCAGGCACTACCCCTACCCCTGGGCTCCTTTTGTGCTTGAGGCTAGTTGAGCCACAGCGCCACTTCCGGTTTTCTGGTGGTTCATTGGAGATAAGAGCCTCCCAAACTTTCCTGCCCAGGCTGGCTTCAAATTGCGATCCTCTCGATCTCAGCCTCCTGAGTAGCTGGGATGACAGGTGTGAGCCATCAGGCCTGGCCTTGGCTTGGAGATGGAATTTTTTCTTAAACTTTATTTTAATTCCAGGCAGACCTCAAAGATAATCCCCGCCCCTCGCGCACCCCCCGCCCCAGCAGCCCCAGACCCTCATCCAGTCAGGACGCCATGCCCATCCTTCTTCTTTGGCTCCTTATGGGTAAGGTCTGAGGCTGGTGGGAGCCTGGGCAGGGCTGAGGGGGGGCGGGATTGGCGTTGGTTTGTGCCTGGCCTTTCCGTGGTCCCCATGGCGCCTCCTGGTTTTCTGATCACTGTTTCAGAGCACCTGGCTTGGTCTGATTCAACGGCTGGGGTAATTAATCAGCCCTGGAGGATTGAGCACCCCAAAACCCTCTATGCCTGGGAGGGGGCGTGCGTGTGGATTCCGTGCCGGTACACGATCCCTGAGTACAAGCTGACCCTGGAGTACCTGTCCCTGCTGCAAGATTACGATTACCACAAGCTCGCCCAGGACTTCAACGGGACTGTCCTCTACAAAAACATGGAGGTTGGGGTGTTCCCCCCACAGCAGGGGAGGACCCAGTTCCTGGGAGACAAATCTAAAAACTGCACCCTGCGTCTCAACCCCGTGACGGTACAAGACAGCGGCAAGCTGGGGCTGAGGCTGAGGTCCGGGAAGGAACAGAAATGGATGGAGCCAATTTATCTCAACGTGTCCAGTGAGTCTCTCAGGAGGGTGGGAGGAGGGAGCGGGAGAGGCCGGGCGGCCAGGGAGGAGGGCCGCACAAGGGATGAGGGCACCGGTGGCTCCCACCTGCCACACTAGCTACTCCTGTGATCTGGAAGGTGGTGGTTCCAAGCCAGCCCCAGGGAGGAAAGTCTAGGAGACCCTCATTTCCAGTGAACCACGAAACAGATTGGCAGAGCACTGGCCAGAAAATGTTCAGGGACGGTGCCCAGGCCCTGGAGAGATTTGGCTCTGATCTTGAGCAGAAAAAGCCAAAGAGCAGGTGCGAGGCCCTGAGTTCAAGTTCCCGTATTGTCACACACACACACACACACACACACACACACACACACACACAAATTTACTCAGGGGTGATAGGAGGGAGGATTTTGAAAGTACCCCGAAGAGAAGCACCAGGACCAAGTTAAGTATCAAGCACTACTCCCCAAAATTACTGCCCCAAGGCCCCTTGGCTGGGCAAGCAAGCGGGGAGGGAGTGGCCTGCAAGGGGGATCCCTGTAATCTACATGGGGAAGGGGGGAAGTACTCTGCTCCATGATTTTCAGGCCCCCCCCAACCGCCTCCAGCCCCACTCCCCAGCTTCCAGCCCCCCATGCCTCCAGCCCCACCCCCAGCCCCACTCTCCAGCTTCCAGCCCTCCCCAGGCCTCCAGCCCCCCAAAACCCCCTCCCCCCAGGCTTCTAGCACTGCCCTTCTGTCTTTTTTTTTTTTTGCCCATCCTGGACCTTGAACTCAGGGCCGGAGCACTGTCTCTGGCTAGCACTCTGCCACTCGAGCCACAGCGCCACTTCTGGCTTTTTCTTATATATGTGCTGCTGAGGAATCGAACCCAGGGTGAGCACTTTACCACTAGGCCATATCCCCAGCCCTCCCTGAGCCTTTGCTCCACCACAGTCCCACTTCTGGTTTTCTGGTGGCTTACTGGAGATAAGAGTTCTAGAGGCTTTTCTGCCCAGGCTGGCTTTGAACTGTGGTCCTCCCAATCCCAGCCTCCTGAGGAGCTGGGATGCCAGGCGTGAGCACCCGCGCCGGCCATTCTGTCTTGTAGAGACGCCTCTCCCACCTCGGATCCAGCTCCCCAAGGAAATCCGGGAGTCGCAGACCCTCGTGGTGACCTGCCAGCTGGAATTCGCCTGCCTGGGGTACCCCATTCAGCTGCAGTGGTCGCAGGAGGGCGACGCTCGCACCTCCGTTTCCCTCTCCACCGAGTCCGTCTATACCCGCAGCGATCTCACCTTCCAGGCCCAGTGGACTGACCACGGGAAGATGCTGACCTGCCAGGTCAAGAACTCCTCTGCCGTCCTCTCTGAGGGCTCCGTGCAGCTGAGTGTGAAGCGTGAGTTTCCCCCCCACCCCCTGCCCCGCCATGTCCTCGTCACTTCCACCCCCCCAACCCGCCAGTCACCTAAGAGCCCAGCCTCTCCCCACGCTCCAGCTGTCAGCCCTGCCATTTCAGGACACACAGATCCACCGCAGCCTCCCCTGGGGCCTGTAGCTATAGGACAATCACAAGCCTGGTGTGGTGAGCCACGCCTGTAATCCCAGCCTTTCGGGAAGGCTGAGGCAGGAGGATCGCAAGCTTGAGGCCAGGCTGAGGTTGTATAGCGAGACTATCTCATAAAACCAAAGCCCGGAGTGGTAGCTCAGTCATGGTAGTGTGTTTAAGGAATAAACACAAGGCTATGGGTTCCATTCCCAGCACCACAAAAAAATTAAATATAAATAAATGTATTAAGGTACAAACCAGTTGCAAGCTCACCAAGCAATGGTGAGCTTTAGGATCATCCAAGGAGGTGTGTTTGGTCTCCCCTTAAATTAAAAGTTTCCACAGGGGTGGGAATGTGGCCTAGTGGCAAGAGTGCTTGCCTCGTATACATGAAGCCCTGGGTTCGATTCCCCAGCACCACATATATAGAAAACGGCCAGAAGTGGTGCTGTGGCTCAAGTGGCAGAGTGCTAGCCTTGAGCAAAAAGAAGCCAGGGACGGTGCTCAGGCCCTGAGTCCAAGGCCCAGGACCAGCAAAAAAAAAAAAATTTCCACAGTTTCTGTGTCTTCATTCATTCAGTACATACTTACAGTGGCCCTACTAGGCCCCAGGCCTTAACATGGCTGTCGGCTTGGGGCTGGAGGACACAGCAGTGAGCTAGCACTGCTCCAGAGGTAGATGAGCAAGGAAACACAGAACATTGTTTCAGGTAGAGATCGCTCTCTCTCTCTCTCTCTCTCTCTCTCTCTCTGTGTGTGTGTGTGTGTGTGTGTGTGTGTGTGTGTCTCTCTCTCTCTCTCTCTCTTTCTCTCTCTCTCTTTGTTTTTGTGGGGTTTTTTTTGCCAGTCCTGGCTTCTTCCCGCTCAAGGCTAGCACTCTGCCACTTGAGCCACAGCGCCGCTTCTGGCTTTTTCTATTTATGTGGTGCTGAGGAATTGAACCCAGGGCTTCATGCATGCTAGGCAAGCACTCTACCACTAGGCCACATTCCCAGCCCCACCCCACCCCTGCTTTCTTAAACTGGCATTTAGCTGGGTGGCGATGACCCACACCTATAATTCCCATTACTCAGAAAACTGAGATAAGGAGGATCGTGGTTCAAAGCCAGCCTGGGCGTTCCTGCCTGCGAGACTCTTACCTCCAATGAACCACTAGAAAAAAAAAACCCAGGACGTGGTGCTGTGGCTCAAGTGGTAGAGCACCAGGTTTGCATGAAGAGCTCAGGGACAGCACCCAGTTAAGAGTCCTGGAGGACTGGCAGCAGGTGGGGGCTTACTGAGGACATCCTGTCCCCCCGTTCATAGCCACTCTTTCCCACAGATACCCCAAAAGTGAACATTGCGGTCAGCCCCAGTGACGCCACAGTGAAGGAGGGAGAGACGGTGACCATGACATGCTGGGTGACCAGCAGCTATCCCCAGTACACGACCCTGTCATGGCGGAAGGACGGGACACCCCTGGGGGGAAAGGACACCCTCAATCTGGTCCTGCCCTCAGTCACCAGGGCCATGGGCGGGAAGTACCAGTGTGGCGCCACCAACGGTGTGGGCCTGGGGCTGTCGGAAGAGCTGGCCCTCCATGTGCTGTGTGAGTCTGGGGGAGGGGGGAGGGGGAGGAGTGGGAGACAGGGGCAGGGCCCCCTCCAAGGAAGTGACAGATTCTCACCTCTCCAACTTGTCTGCCCGCCCCCCCCACCCCCCATCTTCCAGATGCTCCAGAACCTTCCACGGTGCACATCCACCCGTCGCCGGCTAAGGAGAACACGTCGGTGGAGCTGGTGTGCGTGGCCCCGGCCAATCCTCCGGCGAGGAATTTCAGCTGGTTCCTGGACGGGGCGGCCCTGGCCGGGGAAGCGGGGGAGAAGGTCTACATCCCCCGTGTCCTCCTCCGCCACGCCGGCTCCTACACCTGCCTGGCGGGCAATAGCCTTGGCACTGGGCCGATGGGGCCCCCCGCCCGGCTGGATGTGCAGTGTGAGGCCCCAGGGTGGTGGTTGGGGGGGGGGGCGGAGGAAGGCAGGAAGATGGGGGGCACAGGCCCAAGCTGCGTGGGTGAAGAGGAAAATGTAGCCAGCCCCCGCCCCCCCCCCCCCCGCGTACACCCTGTGTGAGCTCATGGGTGGGTGGCAGGTGTTTTATTTTGGAGGTGCCAGTCCCTTCCGGAGCTTGAACTCAGGGCCTGGGCACTGTTTCTGAGCTTTTGTGCCCAGGGCTAGTGCTGTAGCCACAGCGCCACGTCCGGCTTTCTGGTGGTTCATTGGAGATCAGAGTCTCACAGAGTTTTCTGCCCAGATTGGCTTTGAACTGCCATCCTCGGATCTCAGTCTCCTGAGTAGCTAGGATGACAGGCGTGAGCCTCCAGTGCCCAGCTAGCTAGACTTTTGTTGAATGAGTGAATGAATGAATGAGTGAATGAGCGAACGAATGAACTGCAAGGTGGCAGCGCTCTACCTGGGGGCTCCCGGCAGACTGTCACTGCCACTGCTTGCCCTTGTTTAGCTCTTCCTTAACACCATCCTGGGGCGGACTTGACCTTGGGACACAGAGAACCCCTACTTTTGAACCTCAGACCCTTAGATGATGTTCCCACCCCCCAAAACAAACCCCAGTGGGTAGGGACACCCCATCCTGCAGGTCTAGACAGAACCTGTTTGACAAATGGGTAAACCGAGGCCTACCAGCATGGGCATGCATGGCCACGTGCCACCCCTGCAGCCCGGCCTGAGAGGGAGGCCCTGGGTGTGGTCAGGATAGATTGGGGTGCTGTATAGAAATGGTGGGGTGGGGTGGGGCGTGAAGGAGGCAAGAGGAGCATCAGCCCAGGGCATGACGGGCCTCTCCGTTCTGTTCCAGATGCTCCCAAGATGGTGGAAGCCGTGATTGAGACCTCTGCCGCCATCCGGGAAGGCGACCCTGTGACCCTGTCCTGCCACTACAACTCCAGCAATCCCCAAGTCACGCGCTTCGAGTGGCACCCCCGCGGGCCCTGGCTGGAGCCCACTCCAGGGGTGCTGACCATTCCCAGGGTGGCCTGGGACGCCGGCCCCGTGGCCTGTGCGGCGTGTAACCAGTGGTGCTCCTGGGGGACCCCTGTCAGCCTGGACGTCCAGTGTGAGCACCGGGGGGGGGGGGCGCTGGGGTGTTGGGGTAAACATCTTCAAGCACACAGCTGAGGCCAGATACCAGTGGCTCCTCACACCTGTCATCATAGCTACTTAGGAGGCTGAGATCTGAGGATTGAGGTTCAAAGCCAGCCTGGGCAGGGAAGGCCTGGAGACTCTGATCTCCACTGAACCACCAGAAAAGCAGAAGGGGTGCTGTGGCTCAGGTGGTAGAGCGCCAGCCTTGAAGAAGAGCTCAGGGACAGCGCCCAGACCCTGAGTTCAAGCCTCAGGACTGGCACATGTACAAAAAAACAGACACAGAGAGAAAGAGAAGAGAAGAGAGAGAGAGAAACAGACACAGAGAGAAAGAGAAGAGAAGAGAAGAGAGAGAGACAGAGAGAGAGAAAGAGCGAGAGAAAGAAAGAGAGAGAAAGTGCGGGAGCTGGGGTGGCAGGCCACTCTGGTCCTGGGGCACAGGAGGGGAGCTGGTGGAGGTGACGAGGCCTCTGTCCCCCTTGCCCTCCACCCCTGTGTCCCCCTGTCCTCCACCTCCACCCTCATCCGCCCTGCCCCCACCTCCATGTCCCCCCTGCCTCCACCCCTGTTTCCCCTGTCCCCCACCCCTGCGTCCCTCCTGCCCTCCCCCGTCCCCTTTGCCCTCTCCCCCCCCCCCGCCTTCCCGTGTCTGCAGATGCCCCGCGCGGCGTGCAGGTGCAGCAGAGACCCCCGGGGGAGCTGCACGAGGGCCGGCACGTGGTCCTGCACTGCACCATGTCGGGGGCCCGGCCCGCGGCCACACGCGTGCAGTGGATGAGGAACGGCAGCAGCGTGGCCGAGGGGCCAGAGCTGGTCCTGGCCGCCATCACCCCCGAGGACGCGGGCACCTACAGCTGCGAGGCCAGCAACGCCGTGGGCAGCACAGCGTCCCTGGCCCGCGCCGTCCAGGTTCTGTGTGAGTGAGTGGGCGTGGCCTAGGAGCGCGGGGGCGTGGCACTGGAGGGAGGGGCGTGGCCCAGGAGCGCGGGGGGGGGTAGGGAGTGGCCCTGGAGGGAGGGGGCGTGGCCATGAAGGGGCGTGGCCAAGGAGCAGGGCGTGGCCTGGAGGGGGCGTGGCCCAGGAGTGCGGTGGGCCTGGTACTGGACGGGAGGGGCGTGGCCCAGGAGCGCGGGGGTGGGGGGGGTGGCCCTGGAGGAAAGGGCGTGGCCCAGGAGCACGGGGCGTGGCCCTGGATGGAGGGGCGTGGCCCAGGAGCGCGGGGCGTGGCCCCGGAGGGAGGGGCGTGGCCCAACAGCGCGTGGGCGTGGTCCGGGGGAGGGGCGTGGCCCCGGAGCGCGGGGAGGTGCCTAACTCAGTTTCCCTCAGTGATGCCCCCTGAAGGCTGCGTGTGGCCGGTCAGCCTGACTCAGTTTCTCCCTGCAGATGCCCCACGGAAGCTGCGCGTGTCGATCAGCCCCCCGGGCGGCGTGATGGAGGGCAGGAAGGTCTTTCTGACATGCGAGGGCGATGCCAACCCCCCGGTGTGGCAGTTCGCCTGGTTCCACGGCGACGGCCAGGACCTCCAGTTCTCGGGCCCGACGCTCAGACTGGAGCCCGCCCAGGTGCAGCACTCGGGGCCCTACTGGTGCCAGGGCGCCAACCGGCTGGGCAGCGGCCGCTCGGCCCCCCAGACCCTCACCGTCTACTGTAAGCACGGGGCTCTCCTTACCCTTCAGACCAAGCTGCTCCGGGGTGACCCCCACTCCCCGCACCATCGTAGTTGTTATTGTTCTTTTTTAATCTCATCAATACTAGTGGCAGTGGGACTCAAACTCAAGGCCTGGGCGCTGTCCCTGAGCTTTGTCTTTGTTGTTACCTCTTCAAGCCACAGCGCCGCTTCTGGCTTCTTGCCGGTTCCCTGGAGATCAGAGTCTCAGGGACTTTCCTGTCTGGGCTGGCCTGGAACTGGGATCCTCAGATCTCAGCCTCCTGAGACGCTGGGATGACAGGCGTGCGCCAGGACGCCAGACTTCCCGGGATTTGTTTCTCCACTAGATAGCCCGGAGACCATCGGCAGGCGAACAGCCGTGGGAATCGGGTGCTGCATGGCCCTCGTCATCGTGGCCATCTGGGGGATAAAGCTTCGTCACAAGTGAGGTCCTCCCGCTCGGGCTCTGCGGCCCTCCTCCTTCCCACCCCCTCCCCAGGTCTCCTCCTCCTGGACATGCCATCCCAAAGTCTGTGGGCCTCGGTTTCCCCTCTCTGACTCAACCTCCTCTCAGGAAGCCTTTATTTTTCAGATGGAGAAGGAGCCAGAGCCGGCAAGGCCTTCAGGAAAGTTCCAGCAGTCAAAACTTCTTTGTGAGAAATACAAAGGTAGGCCGGGGCGTGGAGAACGGTGGAGCACGCCTGTAGTCCCAGCCACTCCGGATGCGGAGATCTGAAAACTGGCTCAAAGCCTGGGCAGGAAAGACTATGAGACTCTTTTTTTTTTTTTTTTTTGGCCAGTCCTGGGCCTTGGACTCAGGGCCTGAGCACTGTCCCTGGCTTCTTCCTGCTCAAGGCTAGCACTCTGCCACTTGAGCCACAGTGCCACTTCTGGCCGTTTTCTGTATATGTGGTGCTGGGGAATGGAACCTAGGGCCTCGTGTATCCGAGGCAGGCACTCTTGCCACTAGGCTATATCCCCAGCCCCGAGACTCTTATCTCCAATGAATCAGTCAAAAGCCAGGAGTGGTGCTGTGGCTCAAGTGGTAGAGCGCCAGCCTAGAGTGAAGAAAGCTCAAGAGACAGCATCCAGGCCACAAGTTCAAGCCCCAGGAGTGGCATTAAAAAAAAAAAAAACCCAAAAAATCTTGGGACTAGGAATGTGACTTAGCCGTGAAGTGCTTGCCTCGTAGGCATGAAGCCCTGGGTTCAATTCCCCAGCACCACGTATATGGAAAAAAGCCAGAAGTGGTGCTGTGACTCAAGTGGTAGAGTGCTAGCCTTGAGCAAAAAGAAGCCAGGGACAGTGCTCAGGCCCTGAGTCCAAGCCCCAGGACTGGCCAAAAAAAACAACAACAACAAGAAAAAAAATCTTTTGGGGCCTAGAATGATGATGCATTCCTGTAATCCCAGCGATTGAAGAGCAAGAGGCAGGAGGATCACAGCCTGGGTGCACACACGCACACACATGCGCCCTCACACACGCACATGGGAGGCCTCGGGGGTCGGAGGCTGCGGGAGGGAATTGGGGGGCCTCCAGATGAAGCTGTTCTCCCCGCAGGTGCGGCGGGCCCTCCGCTCAGAAGGCCCCCTCTCCACCGGCTGTTTGAACCCCATGATGGACGACACTGTCAGCTACGCTGTCCTGCAGTTTCCTGAGACCGACACATCGAGACAGGGGTGAATACTGAGTCCCGGGATGTGGGGGGCGGGGCCGGCGCCCCATCTGCCATCTTTGTGCCCGCCGCCCCTGTGTCCTCCTCTCTGCATCTCTCTGGGTGTGTAACCAAGCCTGGAACAAGCAAGGAGCCTGCGTGTGCAGTGTCACACTTGGTGTGGGCATGTGTCGATCCTGGGACTTGAACTCACGGCCTGGGAGCTAGCCTTACGTTGTTTTTGGTTTTTTGGTCAAGGCTAGTGCTCTACCATTTGAACCAAAGCCTCCACTTCCATTTGTTTTTGTTGTTGTTGGTTCCTTGGAGATCAGTCTTGCTGGTTTCCAATCTCCAATCTTGAGCCTCGGATCTCGGCCTCCTGCATAGCTAGGATGACAGGCCGGCCCTGCCCCATTTTTATCTGAATTCTCTTGGGGCCCTGGGTGGCGGGCCTCGGGGTGCCCCTCCATCTGCCCCCCCTCCACAGGGACCCGGGCACCGCGGACACGGAGGGCGGGGATGAGGCGGTCACGTATTCTGTGCTTCAGAGGCCTCCGGCGGTGAGAAGGGGACCGTGAGGGTGGGGGGCCTTGGAGGTGGGGGGTGTGGGGGGGAGGGTCCTGGCCTGGGCAGAGTCAGGGCCCCGCAGGGCCCCTGGCGGCAGCTGAGGCCGGGGCTTGGTCTGGGATTTTGTGCAGTCTGAGGGGCCGGCACCGCGGGGGGCTGACCAGGGCTCCCTGCCTGGGCTTTGGGGGGCCGCAGGGAGAGTGGTGGGGGCCGGGGTGACTGGCAGGGGGCCGGGGCCACCCCTCTGACCCCCGACCCCGGCCCGCGTGTCTGTCTGCCCAGGGTGACTACGAGAACGTGGCGGGGGGCGCCGAGGAGGACGGGGTGCACTACTCGGAGCTGGTGCTGTTCAGGGCCGGCGAGCGGCCGCCGCGGCCGGCGGAGGAGGAGGTGGACTACGTGACCATCGCCCAGCGCTGACCCGCCGCGGCCGCAGACGGCACGGGCTGCGCGCGCATCAGCGTGCCCACGCACGCGTGCATGCACAGCAACACACGCACACGGGTGTGCACGCACGCAGGCACGCGCGGGCACAGATATGCATGTGCACACACAAACCCACATGAGTGTGCGCTTTCCCAACACATGCACACAAACACACACGCAATGCACCACCTGTACAAATGTACACTGTACACGTGTGTGCACTCACATAACACAGGCACACACGCAAACATGCATACATGCACACATATGTACAATGTGCACACTCACAGCACACATGCACATGCTCACATGCAGGTATACAAATCCA
The DNA here is from genome assembly GCF_023159225.1 of Perognathus longimembris pacificus. Taxonomy (NCBI): domain Eukaryota; kingdom Metazoa; phylum Chordata; class Mammalia; order Rodentia; family Heteromyidae; genus Perognathus; species Perognathus longimembris. The sequence goes on from NC_063180.1 coordinate 16,415,955, forward strand.
CACGTGCACACACATGTGCATCTGCACTTGCACATACATGGACACACACACATGAATACAATATGCATGTGCTCAGCATGCACATGCACATACATGCACACAAACACACGTACTCAGTGCCTGCATACACACATGTACATATACAGACATGTGTATTATATGTTTGTCTGTGCATGCAATCCCTGGCTGTGCAACGTCCCACGCCCCCCCCAACCCTGCTGGATTCAGCCCCCTACGGACCGTTCTGGTGAACCCTCTGCCCCCAGTCACTATTTTTTTTCCCTCGGTGCCAGTCCTGGGGCTGGAACTCAGGCCTGGGTGCTGTCCCTTAGCTGTGTCGCTCAAGGCCGGAGCTCTACCACTTTAACCACAGCTCCACTTGTGGCGCCAAGCAGTGTATTGGAGACCAGAGCCTCACAGACTTCCCTGCCAGGCTGGCTTTGAACCATGATCCTCCGGTCTCAGCCTCCTGAGGAGCTGGGATGACAGGCGTGAGCCACTGGTGCCCAGCCTCTGCCAATAACTTGATGCCCAATTTCTGCCCCTGGGGGAGTCCCCAGGAGGGACAGAAACGAGGTAGAAAGAGGCACAGTCCCAGCTGCTTCTCTTCTTCGAACATGTCTGCCAGTGACCGGGGCCTGGGCGGGAGCGGGGAGCGGAGGGCCTAGCTGCTCAATAAACAGGGGCTCACAACTCCCCAGAGCAAGAGGTCTCTTGCCTGTCTGTGGGGGTGGGGTGGGGGTATGGGGGGGCGCAGGGGGAAGTCATGGCAATTCTGTGCTCAAGTCAGCCAGTAGGATAATCTTGTCCCTTTTTTGGGGAGGGGGGTTGTTAGTCATGGAGCTTGAACTCAGGGTCGTGGTCCTGTGACGCTTGCTCAAGGCTGGTGCTCTACCACACTGAGCCAGAGCTCCACTGTTGGCTTTTTGCGGGTTCATTGGAGAGAAAAGTCTCATGGATTTTCCTGCCCTGGCTGGCTTTGAACTTCGATCCTCAGATCTCAACCTCCTGGGTAGCTGGGATGACAGGCGTGAGCCACCGGCGCCCAGCTGGGGAGTTTCAGTCTTTATTCTTCCGCTACACCAAGCTCAGTTGGCCTCTCTGTCTCTGTCTCTGTCTCTATCTGTCTGTCTGTCTGTCTCTCTCTCTCTCACACACACACACACTCACTCACACACACAGATCATGTACAGTTCCAGTCTTCTGTGATATCTAATCCAGGGGTCCCCAAAGGTTTCCAGGGGCGAGGTCCTCTTGAGGGAGCGCTGAGCCAGCCTGGCTTCCTGGGCGGGGCCGGTGCACTCAGGACAGAGGGGAGAGAATGTCAACAGCTCTTCTGAGATACCAAGAGCAGGTGTCCAGGAAACGGGGAGGAGGGCTGGGGACTCCTCAGCACAGGGGATCTCAGGGGTGGGGGGGGACCGAGGTGAACCCTGGATCTTAGGGGTGGGGGACCCAGGTGAACCCCAGGTCTCGGGGGGGGGCGGACCCAGGTGAACCCTGGATCTCAAGGGTGGGGGAGGGGACCCAGATGAACCCCGGACCTCAGGGGTGGGGGCCAGACCCAGGTGAACCCCAGATCTCAGGGGTCGGGGGAACCTTGGTGAACCCCAGATCTCAGGGGTGGGGGAGGGGACCCAGGTGAACCCCAGATCTCAGGAGTGGGGGAGGGGACCCAGGTGAACCCGGATCTCAGGGGTAGGGGCCGGATCCAGGTGACCCCTGGATCTCAGGGGTGGGGGACCCAGGTGAACCCCCCCCTGCAGGAAGGCTCAGCTCTCAGCCTCAGCAGCGAGGGGGCCAGCCCACGTGACCCTACAGGGCTGGAGGCTCAAGGGACCACAGCAAGGTGCAAATAGAGGTGGGGTGCAGGGGGTGGAGGTGTGGGGGAGAGGATCAGGGAAGGCCGCCCAGTGGGGCTGACAGCCAGGCAGGGACCTGATTTGCAAGGAAGCCAGTAAGGATTAGTTTCCCCAGGTGCTCTGGAACATGCCTGTAATCCCAGCTACACAAATGGGAGGGTTGAGGATTGAGGCCAGCCTTGAACTACTTCCCCATGCTTCTTTTTTCTTCTCTAGCTATTTGGGAGGAGGAAAGGGACGCAGGGATTGGGGGGAGGGGCAAGAGGAGCGGGCCAGAGGGCAGAATGCATTATGATTTTTTTCTGTCGGTTGTGGGGCTTGAACTCAGGACCTAGGTGCTGTCCCTGAGCCTCTCTGTGCGCATCCCAGTTTGACGGAAGCACCCAGAGGAGAGCCATAGTCCGAACCAGCCAGGCTAGAAACCCAAAGCCCTATTTGAAAACTTTTATAAAAAGCCAGCAAAAATAAGAGTTAGAGGTGTGTGGCTTATGTGGTAGGCACCCACATAACAAGTGCAAAGGCCTGAGTTCAAATCTTAGTGTCACACACACGCAAAGTTAAACAGTTCTTAAAAATCCCAAAGCTAGAGAAGGGGGACAGAGAGACAGAGAAGATGGTGGGGGGGGGGGGTGGGGAGGGAGAGAAGCAAAGATTCCCACATGACCTGGGGAATGGTTCTTTCCTTATCATGTTGTGTGCAACTTAGGAGGCTGAGATCTGAGGACCTTGGTTCAAAGCCAGCCCAGGCAGGAGAGGCTGTGAGACTTTCATCTCTAATGAACCACTTAAAACCAGAAGTGGCGCTGTGGCTCAAATGGTAGAGTGCTAATGTTGAGCACAGAAGCTCAGGGACAGTGCCCAGGCCCTGAGTTCAAATCTCAGGATCAGCAGAAAAATAAAATAATAAAAATGAAAGCTCAGGGGCTAGGAATGTGGCTTAGTGGTAAGAGCTTGCCTAGCATGCATGAAGCCCTGGGTTCGATTCCCAGCACCACATATATAGAAAAAGCTGGAAATGGTGCTGTGTCTCAAGTGGTAGAGTGCTAGCCTTGAGCAAAAAGAAGCCAGGGGACAGTGCTCAGGCCCTGAGTCCAAGCCCCAGGACTGACAAAAAATAAAAAATAAAATAAATGAATAAATAAAAGCTGGGAAGTGGGAAGCTGGAGAACCCAGCTCTCGCTCCCTGCCCTGCCCCCCAGAAGTGCCACCGAAAGTGGGCCTGGGCTGGGGGGGGGGGGAAGCCACACTTTCAGGTCCAGCTCACCCTACCTGGGCTGTGGGGAGCACAAGCCCACTCCCCTCCCCTCCCCACCCCCTCCCCATCCTCCCCTGCCCCTCCTCCTCCTCCCTCCTCCTCCCTGACCCCTCCCTTCCCTCCTCCCTGCCCCTCCCTCCCCTTCCTGCTGTCCAGCCCCCCTGCCTGCCTGGGACGCCCATTAGCTGCTCACCGGAGCTGCAGGCCTAGCTGGGGCTAATGGCCACCCCCCGCCCGCCCATCCCGCCCTTCCTGCCCTTCCGGCTCGCTGCCCAGCGCAGGGTGCACGCCAACCGCCCGGAAAAGGGGACCGGTGAACCCCACAGACACCTCACAGCGCCAGTGAGTCCCCATAGCTCCCCACCTCTCCCCCACCCCGCCCCTCGGGCCCCTCAGGCCCCCCTGATCTACAGCGGGGTCCCCCGAATCCCCCCACACACACTGAGAAACTCGCCCTTAGAGCTCTGCTCTGGGGTCCCCTTCTCCCCACCTCGGCCTGCTCCCCCCCCCTCGGCCTGCCCCCCATCTCCTCTTAGCTTCTGGGCCTTCGTGCCTGTCGTCGGGGGCACACTCATGGGGGGGAGGGTGGCAGGGGTGAGGGGCAGTGAGGGCACTGAGGACGTTCTTGCTTGCTTGCTCAGAGTCCTCTGCCGGGGTTCTTCTCTCAGGTGTCAGGGACTAAGCGAGATCCCACCGCCACCCTTCCCAGGACTGCACATGCCCCCCCACCCACCCCAAAGAGCCTGATCTTAGAAGACGCCTCGCCGGCTGGACGACAGTGCAGGGGGAGGCCTGGAGGCTGCACGCCCTGCCTCTGACCTCAGGAGATCCAGGCCGGCGTGAGGAGGAGGAGGATTTGGGGGACCGGAGCCCCCCGCCGCCCCTATGGACCTGCCCCCGCAGCTGTCCTTTGCCCTCTACGTGGCTGCCTTCGCCTTGGGGTTCCCACTCAACGTGCTGGCCATCCGGGGCGCCATGACCCACGCCCGGCCCCGCCTCACCCCCAGCCTGGTGTACGCCCTGCACTTGGGGTGCTCCGACCTGCTGCTGGCACTCACGCTGCCCCTGAAGGCCGTGGAGGCCCTGGCCTCGGGGACCTGGCCTCTGCCCCCCAGCCTCTGCCCCGTCTTCGCCCTGGCCCACTTTGCCCCCCTCTACGCGGGCGGGGGCTTCCTGGCGGCCCTGAGCGCCGGCCGGTACCTGGGGGCTGCCTTCCCCTTCGGGTACCAGGCCCTCCGGAGACCCCGCTATTCTTGGGGTGTCTGCGTGTTTATTTGGGCCCTGGTGCTGTGCCACTTGGGGCTGGTCCTGGGCCTCGAGGCCCCGGGGGGCTGGCTGGACAACAGCACCCACTCCTTGGGCATGAGCACCCCTATCAACGGGTCCCCAGTTTGCCTGGAAGCCTGGGACCCAGCCTCGGCTGGCCCAGCCCGCCTCAGTTTCTCCATCCTGCTGTACTTCGTGCCCCTGGGGGTGACAGGGCTGAGCTACGCGGGCTGCCTGCGCGCCCTGGCGCACTCGGGGCTCAGCCACCGGCGGAAGCTGCGCGCAGCCTGGGTGGCGGGGGGCGCCCTGCTCACCCTGCTGCTCTGCCTGGGCCCCTACAACGCCTCCAACGTGGCCGACTTCCTGAACCCCCGCCTGGGCGGGCCCTGGAGGAAGCTGGGGCTCATCACGGGGGCCTGGAGCGTGGTCCTCAACCCACTGGTGACGGGATACTTGGGGGCCGGCCCCAGACGGGGAACCGTGTGCGTGTCCAGAACGCAGGGAGGGCCCTTCCAGAAGTAGCTGCCCCCACTGGGCCTGGGGGTGGCCAGGAGGCAGGGGAAAGAGGGCTGCCTGCTGGTCCTTCTGATTGTCTACCCACAGGCCGCCGGACTCCTAGGAAGAGGGGGCTCTGGAGGTGAGGTGGGGGGTGGCACCAGCCTGGAGATTCCCTTTAGAAATCACCCCAAGAAAGAACCTTTAAGCTTGGAAAGAAGAGGCAGGGAAAAATGTAGAGGCCCCGTCATACCATCTTGCGACCACAAGGGGGCAGCATGTGACTAGGAAGTTGGTGGACAGTGGTATGCTACATGGCTAATTTGTGCTAACCATCTCCTCCAAGTGAGTGTGTGTGTGTGTGTGTGTGTGTGTTTGTGTGAGCAAGGACGCACCGGTCTTGGGGCTTGAACTCACCACCTGAGCACTGCCCCTGAGCTATTCTGCCCAAATGACTGCTCAACTACGTGAGCCACAGCGCCCTTCTGGCTTTTTGCTGGTTCACTGGAGGTGAGTCTCATGGACTCCTGACTGCTGTCCCAGCTACTCAGGAGGCTGAGATCTGAGGATCCCAGTTTGAAGCCAGCCCGGGCATTATCTCCAATTAACTACTTAAAAACCAGAAGTGGCACTGTGGCTCAAATGGTAGAGCACTAGCCTTGAGCACAAAGAGGCTCAGGGACAGAGCCCAGGCCCCGAGTTCAATCCCCACAAATGACAAAAATAAAAAAGTCTCATGGATTTTTCTGCCCCCCGGGGATGGCTTGGAACCAAGATCCTCCAGATCTCATCCTCCTGAGTTAGCTGGTATTACAGGGATAACTACCGGTGTGCTCCGCTTAATATAATAACCTGATTATGCCCTCCTTTAGCTTCCAAAAAAGATATTTTCGATTATTTTGTCCATGTGGGGCTTGAACTCAGGGCTGTCAGTGCTGTCCCTGAGCTCTTCAGCTCAAGGCTGGCATGCTACCACTTTGAGCCACAGCGCCACTTCTAGTTTTCTGGTGGTTCATTGGAGAGTCTCATGGACTTTGCTGCTTGGACTGGCCTTGAACCCTGGTCCTCAGATCTCAGCCTCCTGAGTAGCTAGGACAACAGGTGTGAGCCAACGGTGCCTGGTGCCCAAAGACTTTTTGTTTGCTGTTCTACTTTTTAACAGCCTCGTGGAGAGTCAATTTGCCTACAGTGACAGTCACCTGACCTGGGCTCAGGAAGGTGCCAGCAATTCCGAGTACATATACAGAGCATATGCCAGAAGATGATGTTGTTCCAGAAGATTCCACCCTCCCAGTACAATCCCTTTTTCTGCTCTTGTTTGGTTCATTACTGTGCCAGGTTCCCAAGACAACCTCTAGCTCTTAAAAAAAAAAAAAAAGCCTATTCTGAGTCGTTCATGTAAATGAAATTATACAGATTGTGTGCCTTTTGTGTCTGGCTTGCTTTTTACCTGCCTGTTTTTTTTTTCCCTCCCTTGGAGGGGGGAAGGGGTCTGGTATGTTGTAGCATGTGCAGGTTACTCCTCTCTCTCTCTCTCTCTCTCTCTCTCCCTCTCTCTCTCTCTCTCTCCTCATAGTATTAGAGCTTGGGGCCTGGGCGCTGTCCCTGAGTTTTTTCCACTCAAGGCTAGTGCTCTACCACTTGAGTCACACCTCCACTTTCAGCTTTTGGTGGTTCAAGGGAGATGAGAGTCTCATGGACTTTCCTGCCTGGGCTGGCTTTGATCCTCTAGCTCTCAGCCCCCTGAGTAGCCGGGATGACAGGAGTGAGCCACCACACCGGGCTTGGGTGTGTCCATTTTCATCTCTGAGACTGTCCCAGTGATTGCTGGGGCGCTGGGCCCCCAGGACGAGGGTCAGTGCTCTGGGAAGTGGAGAAGGAGAAGAGGCCCTGGGGGGAGGGGAGGGGATAGGGAGGGGGGAGGCGGGGGGGGGGGGTGGGGAGGGGGGCAGGCCCTGTGGTGGAATTTGCTCTCTCCTTTTGCATACGGTCTGATGGATGGAGCCTGCCCGCACGGCGGTCTGGCCTCTGCTCCTGGGCGGGCGGGTCAGCGCCGCGAGCCGCCCCATCAGGCTCGGTGTGGATAAATAGCGCGGTGCTGTGGACTGCAGGGGCTGGCGTGGGGAAGAGGAGGCGGGTGGCGCAGGAGCCGAGAGCCCAGGAACCCAGGCCGGCCCTGCCCGGGAGGTGAGTGACTTCGGGGGCTGCCAGCATGACACTGCTCCTACCCAGTGGAGCAAGTACTCCTTCACTTACCTCATTTTCCATTAGAATAATTACAACCTTTATTTTCAACATCAAAATATGCATGAACTATGGCTCATTCTACTTCTCTTTATTTTATTTTATTATTATTATTTTTTTTTTTGCCAATCCTGGGGCTTCTTGAACTCAGGGCCCTGAGCACTGTCCCTGGCTTCTTTTTGCTAGCACTCCGCCACTTGAGCCACAGCGCCACTTCCGGCTTTTTCTATTTTATGTGGTGCTGAGGACTCGAACCCAGGGCTTCACGCGTACTAGGCAAGCACTCTACCACCGAGCCACATTCCCAGCCCTGTCCCTGAGCCGATGAAATCCCCCTTCCCAGCCCTGGGCTGCCCCCCTCCTCCTGTTTCACACTCAGATGAACCCCCCCCTTCTCTCTCTCTCCCCCCCCCCTCCAGCCCCCCCAGTGTCCGGCGGCATGGGGTCGCCTGCGGACAGGGTGTACTTTGCGGGCCACCACTGGCTGTACTTCTCGGTGTACCTGGTGGCGTTCGCCGGCGGGGCTCCCGCTGAACGCGCTGGCGCTGGTGGTGTTCGTGGGCAAGCTGCGCCGGCGCCCCGCGGCGGTGGACGTGCTGCTGCTCAACCTGACGCTGTCCGACCTGCTGCTGCTCTTCTTCCTGCCGTTCCGCATGGCGGAGGCGGCGAGCGGCCTGCGCTGGCCGCTGCCCTTCCTGCTCTGCCCGCTCAGCAGCTTCCTCTTCTACACCACCTTCTACCTCACGTCGCTCTTCCTGGCGGCCGTGAGCGCCGAGCGCTACCTGAGCGTGGCCTACCCGCTGTGGTACCGCGCGCGGGCCCCGCGCGGGCCAGGCCGGCCTGGCGAGCGCCGCCTGCTGGCTGCTGTCCTGGGCCCACTGCAGCGTGATCTACGTGGCGGAGTTCTCCGGAAACACGTCACAGAGCCAAGGGAGCAACGGCACGTGCTACCTGGACTTCCGAGAGGACCAGCTGGCCGTGGTGCTGCCCGTGCGGCTGACCATGGCGGTGGTGCTTTCGGGGCGCCCCTGCTCATCACCACCTACTGCTACGGCCGCCTGGTGTGGTTGCTGAGCCGGGGGGGCCAGCCGGCGCCGGAGGAGCCGCGTGATGGGGCTCGTGGCCGCCACGCTGCTCAACTTCCTGCTGTGCTTCGGGCCCTACAACGCGTCGCACGTGGTGGGGTTCGTGCAGGGGGTGAGCCCGGCGTGGCGGGGCTACGTGCTGCTGCTCAGCACCCTCAACTCCTGCGTGGACCCCCTCGTCTACTACTTCTCCTCCTCCCACTTCCAGGCTGACTTCCGGAACCTTCTGTGGAGGCTGGTAGGGGGCAGGCCCCCCCAGCGTGGGGACAGCAGCCTGGAGCTGAAGGGGAAGGGCGGAGGGGGGCAGAGGCAGGCCTGAGCCAGGGGAGGGGGGGGGCACCCCTGGGGACCTGGGAGATGGAAGTAGGGTGTCCAGGAGCGCGCTTGGCTGCAGACAGGCAGGCCGGACCCCCGCAGCGTAGCGGGAAGTTGGGGTGACTCCAGGCACAGCTGACCCAGAGCCTGATTTCGTTTGGTGGGGGCGGTGGGGACCACCGGGATTTGTAAGCCGCTGCTCTACCACTGAGCCACGCCCCCAGCCCCCTTTTTGCTTTAGTTTGTTATTTTGGATAGGTTTTTTTAAAATTTTTTTTCCTTCTTTCTGTTGGTCGTTGGCTTTGAACTCAGGCCCCGGGCGCTGCTTCCCAGCTTGTGTCGCTCAAGGCTGGCGCTCTACCCGCTTGAGCCACGGCGCCGCTTCCTTCTTTTTTTGCTGGTGAATTGGAGGTGAGACGCTCATGGGCTTTCCTGCCAGGCTGGCTTTGAACCTGCGCGCCTCCAGATCTCAGCCTCCCGAGTAGCCAGGAGGGATGGCCCTGTGCCAGCCACCGGCTGTTTTGTTTTTGTCTTTGCCCTGGGCCTCGGATTGCAATCCTCCTCTTGCTGCCTTCCCAATAGAAATGTTTGTTATGCTCCAGCTTATCGGCAGGAGGTCTTGGTAACTTTAAAAGTTTTCTCTGAGGCTGGCCTAGAACAGCCGTCCACCCCTTTCCATTCCCTTCTTCCCCCTCCTAGGCCCCACGGCATAGCCGGGTTTACAGGCCCCCCCAACCCTGCCTTTCTCCAGGGGTCACTGCCCAGCCACTTCTTGAGTTCCCCGCTGTCCTTCCCTTGCTCGTTCTCCTTCCCGCTCCCCCGAGGGGGCGAGGGGCTGTGTTGAAGACACAGCCACAGGCCGGTCCCCATCTTTCCTGGCTCACTTCCAGGTGGTGTTGAGGGGAACTTCCCAGCGGTTTAGGACAGAAGAGGAAAACAAAAATCCTGCTCTCCTCAGCACCGGGATTTGAGGTGGGGGGAGGGGAGGGGGGACACAGGAGGGCTGGGATAAGGCAGCGATCTTCCTGTCACAGACGTTGCTAGAAAGTTCTCATGGCTCAAGAAATTCAGATGCAGCAGGGACAACGATAAACAGCAAGAGAAGGAAAATGTTCTCCAATAAATGGGCTAGCTAGCCAAAGAGAACGTCGTCCTTGCTTTGTTTCCCTTGGATGTGGTGAGGGGGGCCCGGGGTTGGGGCGCAGGGGCCCCCATTCAGCCATGAGGCCGGCAGTAGGGAGAGGGCAAACAGACCACACACACAGCAGCTGCTGCTCCCCGCATCC